>NC_137788.1:71184756-71374756 GCF_963383645.1 Muscardinus avellanarius
TAAAAAGACTAGCTGCTGAATTCCTTTTGACATGTTTTAAATACTGGCCGGAAAATACAAGGGCACGTGCGGTGCTGTTAAATCTTTCCCACTCGTTAATAGAGGGGATACAAAGGTCGTGGCTGTGCTAGGAGAATTGACTAATCCCTCTGATGCATGGTATATGTAGTACCTCTTTTATTTAATTTTGTGGAGGAAAGCTGGTTTGAATTAGGACTTCTGTAATTATTGCAAGGCCCTGATGCAAACTTTAACAAGTCTCATAACAGCCTATCTATATATTCAAGCCAATTATTACATAACGGACTCAAAGCAGTTGTGAGGCAGACATCGCACTGTTCACTCAGAACCTCTTTTGAATTCTTTTACTTTTCACACAATGCAAACGAAAACCATGTAAATTAGAGAAATAAGTGGAATACCATCCAAGGAAAAAAAAGCTGATGCTTAATGCTATGTCTAAGTGAAATGTTGAGTGAGTTCAGCTCTGAAGCCTGAAATTGTACTTGAAGTTGCAATTATCCTCTATCTGGCATGATAAGCTATTATAGAAAGGGATGCTATATGTGTCTTCAAAAAGCATAAGGATAGGAGTAGGGGTTAAAAGTAAGACCCAGACCATCTCTCTGGGAAAGTATGCAAAACGAGATATAAAGAAATGGTGTCCAATTTCAATTCCTGCCACACTGTTTTTAAAAAATGCTAAGGACTCAAGGATCCGGCAACTTGACACTTAACTCTTTCTCCCCATTTATGCTGAGAGTTTGTAAAGAAAATATATATGTGTTGACATTTAATTTACTACTCTTATTGCAATGCCAAACCTAGGATGTCTTGTTACAAGGCCATCGCTAGCAACTATTTCTCTCGTATCAGTAGCTAAGGGCACAAATATTTCTGCTTTCTGATTCAGAGAAAACATTTTTTCTCTCTTCTGTTTGCTTATTCATCTTAGAAGGTTAATGTTAAAGTGACACTTAGTTTTGCTCCTTTAGATCAAATTCTTTCCACAGCTGTTACTTGACTTTCCTATACAGATTTTATTAAAATATATGAAAATGGAATCTGTGTTAAACATGACCTGTATGTGACCTCAAGCATAATCGAAATCAAAACCATTTATCCGCCTTTCTGTTACCAATTTTTTTTATCCCCAGCTTAACTAGTTATTTCAAAATGTGCTTTTCCCTCTTTGTAAACACATCTTTGTGTCAAAAATGATGAAAATAGTGTAATGCTAAAAGGATACAGAAGCTCACTGGCAGTATTTATTTATTGCTCAACACATGTTTCTCTTACTTTTGTTTTGTAAATCTTATAGATTTAAAATAAACTCCTAGACTGGATGAGAGGTTATAGTTCTGTATCTATAAATAATGCAGCTTACTAAATGCAAATGTTTCTTGTAGTCCAGTGTTTCAAGGAGTAATTTTTTTGCAACTCTTTTGGGAAAAATGGTTTTGTATATTTGCTTTTGATTTTTTATCTCTGTGATTTAAAGTTTAAAGAAAATATTTATAAATTGATACTTATATGTCTGATTTGCAAAAGAAATACACTAAATACTATATTTTCAGAGAAAAACATTGAAATCAGGGTAAGAATATGCTTACAATTTACTTTCAGCCTGCAAATATTAAAAAAGTTTAGCCTCTGGGGGTAATGCAATCACTTTCATTATATTCCTACCCTAAAAATAGTTTCTAGATTTAATCTTTGTGATCTGATCAAAACCATACATACATATAGAGCCTTTACAAATATGTACTGTGGATACTGTCAATAGAAAAATTTACTAAGAGCTTGACTACGTTAGAAAAAAAAAATTCTTTTAGAAGTAAGTAACCTTGAATAATTTCCCCTGAATTTTCCAAAGCACTAATGCAACATAGAGAGCTATTTAGTCTCAACAACCTGTTAATTTCTATGTAAGTACTTTTTTTGTTTATTTTTGACCAAAGGAAAAAAAATCATTGCTGCTGTTGAAAAGAATCTAGAACAAATTCAGTTACTAGAAGCCCCAAGGTCACTAGAAGCAGAACCATGACAAACTTTAATAGTAAATAAAGAAAATTGAAACACAAATGCAATTTTACTGAAAGCCACATAACTCAGAGCAAAAATGAGGCCTCTGATATTTGGTTCTGTGAGAAAATAGACTAAAAAATTGTAGAACTTGGAAACTATCAAAATAGAATTACAGTAGGTAACTTGGAAGAAGAGGAAGGAAAGTAGAAAGGGAAGGAGGGAGAGAAGGAGGGAGGGCAAAATAAAATAGAAAGAAAAGGGAAAGAATAGAAAGGGACTAGGGATGGGAAGGAATGGTAAGAGAAAGAAAAAAGAGTAAAATAAAATACGTGTGTGTGTGGGGATGTGTTACTGTTTTGCTCACTGGAATATACAATGGTGGAAATATGTTCATGTGTTGGAAACTTAATTCCTAATACATTAGTGCTGAGAAGTGGAACCTTTAAGGTGGTAGTCAGGAGGGCCCTGTATCATGGATGAATTAATGCCATTACCCTGAGAAATGGCTTGTTACAAGTCCAAGTCTGACTTTCTCTAGCACATATTCTTGCTTGCTCTTTTTTTCTTTCCTACCATGTGATACCTTCTGTCATGTTATGATATAACAAGATGACCCTCACCATATATTGCCCCTTGATCTAGTACTTTTTAACCTCCAGACCATAGACCAAATATATTTCTATGCATTACAAATTACCCAAACTGTGGTATCCTATTATAACAGTGCATAATAAACTAAGACATCATACATGTCATCAAATGCAGGGATGGATGTGGAAAAGCATTTTTGGTTTGGATTCTTATTATTGATTGTTTTGGAAAGAAAAAGGATTTTAGAGAGACAGATTTCTCTGTAGATAGAATAAGAAATACTGAGAACAAATGATTGGAATTTCACTTTAAAAATGATAAATCTAGAAAATTATTGTCTCAATGAAAGATGTTCTTCATTCACGGTAACGTTAGGATGTAACGTGCACATGGTCTGAAGGTAGTGTATATGGAGATCTGCTACTACGATCACTACCAATAGCTGCTCAGATTCTCTCATCCTGAAGGATATCCTCTGGCTGTCAGCCACTTCAGAGTCTTCTGCAGAAAGCCACCTTTCCAAGGGTCTTGCCCTGCTTTCTCAGGTAACTGAGTAACCTGGTAACTGAGTGAAGTGCACTATAAAGACCACCCACTTTTACCAGCAGGTGGTCACCAAGCCTTGCCATGTCCACTGTTACGCTCTCCATCAGGGCTGTGGGGACTGTTGACTGGCTCTATAGTTCACTTTTTTTCTGTGCATTGTACTGTTTCCTCTTTTCCTTCCCAGGTGAGAATCACATAAATGTCTTGTTTCCCTAAATGCACCTTGGGATTTTTTCTTGTAGGGAATGCAACACCTAACAGTTATGACACTGAACTTTAGAAAGACTAAGCAATGAAAAGAGAATCATGATTTTGAACTCATTTGGTACTCACACATCCTGTTTCAGAGACTAAGCAAAGAACATATTAGTACTTTACATTTTCATTCTGAATGAAGTAATTTGCTCTCCATCACCGTATTTGGTATGATTTTTGTATATTTTGCAGGTGACTAAATCGTGGCAGAGTGAAGTCCATAGGGAAAAAGGTTAGAAACAGATTCTGACAATCTAACAATCTAAATCAAGAACCCATTATTAATTTTTCCATAGGCTACAAGTCTTCAATATATATATAAGTTTTTATATTACTATAAGTCTTCAAAAATAGATAAAAATCTATGATCTATCTACATATATATACATATACATATATATATACATATATATATATGTATATATACATACACATATACACACACATACATACATACTTATAATCAGGTAAAATTAGAAAAATTCCAAAACTTGAATGTCCCCATGTCTTATTTTATGTAGGTGGGACATTTGGATAAGCAATATAAACAACTTTTTAAAAATAGATACTAGGGACTGAACTCAGGGGCATTCTACCTTTGAGTTATGCCTGTAGCCCTATTTGTTTGTGAAATATGGTCTCATTAAATAGTTGAGGGTCTCACTAATTTGCTGAGATTGGTTTCAGACCTGAGATCCTTCTGTCTCAGCTTCCCAAGTGTTGGGAAAATATGAAGCATGCACCACCACACCCAGATAAAACTTTAACTTTCACATTAATGTATTATACTGGAAAAGTCAATATTTGCTTATAAGTTACCAAAAACAATCACTGTTCTGTGTATTAGAGACACAGAAGTAAAAAAGAATGACTGTAATCTTCAAAAAGCAAACTCTAGTAAAAGAGGAATGCAAGCCAACAGTTTTAACTCAATACACTAGGTGCTAGAATGAAGGATGCAACAGGTTCATAAGGGTGAAAATTATAACTCCTTCTGGAGAAGTCAGAAAAGGATGATTTTGTACAGGACATAATGGTTAAGACTCAAAAGTAGGGGCTTATTTCTTTTTTTTTTTTTTTTCGGCACTGGGAATGGAATTCAGGGGCACTCTACTTCCAAGATACACCCCCAGCCCTATTTTTTTATTATTTACTTTTGAAACAGTGTCTCACTGAGTTGCAAAGAACCTCACTAAGTAGCTGAAGCTGTCCTAGAACTGTGATTCTCCTGTCTTAGCCCCCCAAATGCTGGAATTACAAGCATGCACCACCACACCCTGCTAAGGGGCTTATTACTGATATAAGCAACAGACTAGAAACATGTGAATGATGGAGCATGGTGTGAGGCTAGGTAACAGAGCCATCTGAGTGTGGGATGTTCTCTGACAAATATATTTTTTATTGGGAGTTTCTTTGATGGCCTGACCCCACAGGAACTATAACAATTCTATAACTATTTTTTTCTGGTTCTAAATGGACTTCAGTTGACACTGGTTCCATTTTAAGTGTGCCCCATTTTCTTTCTCTTTTTCTTCTCCACTTAAGAACTAGCAGAATAATCATGCTGCCCGTGCATGTATCATGTTTATATTTCTAACATGAATTATCAAAAGAAAGCAATCTAAACTTTTCCCGTTCTCTCTACTCACAAGCATGCAGATCATGCTAGAGAACCCAGCTACTTGCACTGTTTTGCTTACCTCCAACTTTTCTTCACTGAAATGTAAAATCTGTTTGTTGGGGGGGGCAATCTCAATCTTGATCACTAATGATGGAATCACCAACATTTGACACTTAGTAGTCACTTAATAAGTATTAAATTAATAAATGAATAAATAAAGGCATAATTCAGTCTCACTTATTTCTCTTGCCCATGGATGGAATTTATGGTGAATCACTAAATTTTTAACTTATTCTCAGAAAGTAGAACCAACCTATGCTCCATAATTAACTTTATCTATAGATGTAGCAATAAAGAACTTATATTTAACTTATATAGAAGTCTTTCTTTTTCTTACCATCTTGAGCCAGACACAATCTAAGTACTTGCACTGCGGAGCTGAGCGCAGTTGGCATTTTCTTCTGCAGACCCTGCACAAATTGCACTTTTACCCCTCCTCCTACATTTTGCTCACTGATATTTTCTAACATCTATGGGATAGGGAAGAAGAGGAATCAAAGCTCTTCTGGTTAAATCTTCCCTGATCCCTGACCAAGTCATGCTCTATTGTCCAGATGATGTTAGGATTGACCTTCTTATCTGATGGGGAATCACCACAGATGAGATGCTCTCTTCTCTCCTGAATTCTTGACTGACAATCCCTATTAAGGGCAAATGTGTCCACTCCCTGCTCCTACCATTGGTTTGTTCTTCATCCCCTGACCTCACATTCTTCAAGATGTTTAGTCTTTGGCAGCCCCCCTGGACAGGATTTAAAGAGACTCCTATTGGCACTCATCCACATCTGTGCAGGTGTACTCTCATATAACCTGTATCTGATCCGTGGGAAGCTGTGCACTTCCTTGCCCCCCTAGGGAATATGTGCTGCCAGACAGTGTACCTCTCTGTTGTTTTGCTTTTCTTTTGATGTTTCAGGCATCCAGAGCTGGCAGAAAATCACGTTTCCCAGGCTCCAGGGCACATATTTCATACTCAAAATTGTCCAGTTGAGCTTTAGTCCCTCAGTGTTTTTTGAGGGCGTGGAACAGACATTCCACATCCCCAGAAACCTCCAATTGGAGGAAGTAGAAGGCGACTTAGCTGCATAGCTCTTTAAAGAAATCCCCTTATTATCTCCACTTTTAATATGTCCATATTTTTTAAGTGGCTGAAAATGTTTAGATTCACAAAATCGGTTTCCATAATTTCTTCTGCAAATCCTGCATGGTGGTCTCATAACTCAGCTAATCATGTGGCATCTATTGTCACAAGTCCTCAGCTGAATCTTATACTAAGCTACTTCTACTTTATTATTCTGTCACATGAGTTTTTCATGAAGTTAAATATATTTAATGGCCTTCTCTTTAAGACTATGTCTTTTGTGGTGTAAAAGAATGTGTGTGTGTGTGTGTGTGTGTGTGTGTGTGTGTGTTTCTAATAAATAGTCTCTTGTAGTTTTTACAATGTGTTTCCTTGATAAAATGAAGATTTGACCAGTAAATATTTGCTATTTGATATTTAATTCATAGATTGATTTCCAAATACCTTGACAATATTACTGTGATTTAGTGTTTTCTTTTTTTAATAAAGAAATTAAAACCTAAAATGGCGAAGAAAAATTCCCAAGCAACTTTAATAATGACACATTTAGGGCAAGAACAGGAACACAGGAATTCTGGGTCTCAGGCCAGTGATCGTTCCACTGGTAATATTTATTTAGAGGCCGAGACAGAAGGATCATGGTTAGAGGACAGCCTTACTTACTACTTAGTGAGGCCCTTTGTAACTCTGTGAGACCCTATTTTAAAATAGAGAATAAAAAATAGAGTTGGGGGGGTGTGTGCCTTAGAGGTAGAATACCCCTGGGTTCCATCTCCAGTATGCAAAAAACAAAAAAAAAAGACTGAAATTCTGAAATTTCTAGATGATGGTATGACTATAAGTGGGCCTTTTAGGATGTCTCCAGTATGTCAGGTGTGCCTAAGATTAAGGTGGTGACTTTCACAACAGTCCTGTGAGATCAGTAGTATTGTCATTACCACTGTACAGATGAGGAAAGTGAGGCCAGTTTGTCCATTAAGCTCTCAGCCTTCCAGCAAACTTCTAATTAAGAGCTGGCTCTGCCTGGTCAGAAACTCATTTCTGTTTATTCTAACAAAACTCTGTAAAGTAATCATCATCCGGTAACTGAAAGATGGAATGAATTAAAAAAAAGGGTACCTAATTGCAACTTATACTAATATTAATTATAGGAAAACAAATATAGAGAACTTAGAACAATATAAATGAAAATAGTCTACTGATAAATATGTTATTGTAACAATATTTTATTTCCATATTCTTTTCTTATAATCCCTAGGTATTTTTAAAGCATACCATAAGTTTAACAAACTTATGATTTTAGAGTCAAATGTATTTCCATTAAAGACTTCATATTTCAGGAGTTCATTACGCATAGAGTTTGTATTGCACTTCCAAGTTCTAAAAATACATGTTCTAAAAATATTTTAAGTCAGTTGGTTAAATAAGAAGTCGTCACATAATAAGGTTCATGGTTTCTGCTGTGCATAGCTTTCCTTCCTCCACTTTCTTTTTTCTTGTAAATAGCATAACAACTCGATCTTAAACACTGACACTGTGCAGGCTTTGTTGGACTGCTCCTTTCCAATTTAAACAAAACATAAAATAGAGGAGATATTTATCTTTGAAGAGAGGCTCTCACCACTGGGACAGTGCCTTATTCTCTGTTTCTCTCCAGGAATTTGAGTTGTAGGCAAAAATATATAGCAGGGTTTGTACAGCATATGTAAGTGAAAAGACTTAATTACTCAAAGAGTCAAAGATTGCTTCTAGCAGAATGAGAAATTTGGGGAAGCTTCCCTGTAGTGTTACAATGCTGAGAAGCAGGCTCCATGTTGAGAAGCTGGTCCTTATTATATTTTACCTAACCTTTAGCTGGAACCATATACAAGTAATGTTGCCTTATTCTTCCTAAAGAGTTTTAGAATCATGTTGTTGCTTTTATTTTAACTTGCCCTCAACCAGACATCAATTTTTCTGGTCCACAAAAGGAAAGAAAGAAAAACGAAAAACAACCCTACAGTATGCCTGTCCTTGGCTTCTCCATGACAGAAGATAGTTCAATACTTTCATAATACATATTAGATTTCATTAGAATAAAAATACTTATTGAAACTGAATGATGGCGTTAATGTCTTTCAAAATACTTTTTTGGACTACAACAGTCTTTCTTTAGGTTTAATAGCTACAACCTAAGGGCTGAAAAGTTAAACTAGTATTACAGTTGTTCAATGTAATATTCAAATAATGTTTGCTATTGATTTAGAAGATTCAAACAGCTTAGATTTTGTTCTCTTTTATTTACACTCTTAACATCAAAGCCATAGATTGTTAAGGGAATACGATAATGCACTTAGGTAAAAAATAATAATTCCATTGACAGGAGGATCCTATGTTTTTTATTGCTCTGGCTTGACAGTATTTGTGTTCACCATTCTCAAGTAAATGCAAGCATGCTATTTCTAAACCTGCAGGAACAATGGATTATGAAATTATTCTGACAGTTCATTCATATGGAGTAGACTGTGTGCAAAACAAACACGCAGAGCGTTCCCTATTGACCCAGGGCCTCTTTTGTAAAGGGCTTGACCTTGTGTTACTTAATAAAATTCAACCCTGATATGGGTCAGTATACTATGCAATGAAGCCTGAAGGGACTATTTCTGAAGGCAATGCGGTTTAGAGGAGAAAAATACAGGAGTGAAGAAGAAAAAGATCTAAATCAGCTGTTGACATAGTGTGTGACCTGAGGCAAGTTGCTTAACCTCTTTGGGCTTCGGTTGTTCCATCTGCGAGGAAATAACACTTTAAGCATAAAAACATCCCTACTTCTTACTGTCTCACAACGTTGTAGAAGGGATTAATGAAAGAATGCGTGTAAAGCAAGTTAATCAACAGAGGAAAAGGCATTAAAATACATAATGTCAAGCATTATTGGTAATAATCATTCCAGTTGACCTCTGTGTTAAGGGTAGAGAGTGGTTTGACTCTTTTGGTAGCATAATTACATAGGGAACAGGTTTACTTATTTATTTATTTTTGTGCTTTCTCTAAAGAGCCAGAAGTTAATTGTATTTTGAACTTAGAAAAGATTTTGACTTAAGACCGGATAAATGGTTCACTTGAGCAGCTACTGAATATATATTAACAATGTAGTATATCTTGTTCTGGGGGGGGTAGGATATTGGGGGTTTGTAAAAATAAGCAAAGAAAACTACTAATTCCTTGATATTTCTCTTCAGTTTATTTAGTTTCAGGAGTATAGAGAAGGAAAGGTAAGGAATGAAAATCAAAAGACCAGATTTCTATTCCCAGCAAAATACAAGTCACTTTCCATGTGACCTTGAGACTGTTAATTGGAATAATAGTACCCACAGGACCTTTCACAGGTTTTTTTCCAGTGTCAGTGAAAAAAATAAATATGGAAATCCTTTGATAACATGCTAGAATAGGGAGACAAAAGTATTCACCAGACAGTGAGTTGAAAAGGCCCTACCTGAGTCTCTATTTCGATTGAGGAGGAGTCATAAAAGGTACAGAAACTGTGAGAGAGGTCAAGCCTAAGGGATAGCGATGGAACTTTGGGTGTGTAAAGTGAATTGCCTATTTTATGGTGGTCTTCAAAACTCAGCAGGAAATTATTCTCTAGTATAACAATGTCAGAGTTTTATGAAATATTTTTTCAGATACAAATTCGTATCAAACGAGAGTATACAACTGAACCTTTAAAAATATTTCCAGCAACTAGGACTATTAGAGGCAATAATGTGATAGGCAATAAAAATTAAATATCTTCTAGTGCTATTCACATTGTTTAATTTGTAGTACTTCTTTTATTCCCTTTTGTATTCTTAAAAAAGAAAAGTTTCTGATTCATAGGTATATAATTGATTTAAAGAAGTTAATACTTAAGATAACTTTCTTACCCATGTATAAAAAATTGGAAATAGAGTAAACTAATGAGACCATCTAATTTTTCCAATATAATTTTATATACAGTAACCCATACAGCTAAAAAGTGTGGCATAACAGCTCCAATTAAATTTTAAATAAATGTGAAATGATTAACTTTAATGTTTTTATTTAAAACAGAAGGAAAATGGAGGTTAATAGTTTAACCATCAGTTGGTCTAAGAAATTAAGGAACTTATTTCATACATTGAGAAGACCATAAATATTTGAAGATTTTATCTCTTAACAGCATTCCTCAGTGGTCTATCTTATATATAATACAGTCAAAATTACAGAACTTTTAAGGTTGGACTAATGAACTTTTGGTATAAATGTGTGTTCTCAACTTACTAAAGTAAGCTATTGTGAAACAGAATTTCCTTTAATAAAACTAATTGCTATAAAAAAGTGACAGAAATAACTAATCATTCATCCATTTTGAGAATATTTCATATCCTGAAAACTGTTCAATTTTTACCATCTTTCTATAAGTAATAAGAGGCCATTACATGATAGATTTTAAAAAGTGGAGTTGAATATTTCTTAATCCTGAGAGAATTCTGAAATAATGTATTCAATAATCATCAATCCTGTTGTCTAGGAAATTGTCTATGTGAAAAGACATTTATTTCATTAAGTGTTTTGCCAACAGATTAAGACCAGCTACAGAACATAAAATGCAATTATTTCAAAAATAGTTTGAACCTAAATATATATGTAGAAAAAACGTGTAAGGGGATTTAAGAAGACATAAAATTAGATGGGGGTGGTACTACACACCTGTAATCCCAGTATTTGAGAGCGTGAGACAGGAGCATTGCAGATTTGCAGCCAGCCTCAGTACCTTAGGAAGGCCCTTTACAACCTATTGAAACCCTGTTTCAAAACAAAAATAAAATAAAATTGGACAAGGAGTGGTGCTCAGATGTAGAATGGGCCTAGGTTTGATTCTCTCAATACCAAAAAAAAAAAAAGACATAAAACTAATTTTAAGTTGAAATCATACTGAAGAGCTATTTCATATAAAGTATGATGTCTTCTTCCAGAACAGATATGAAAAGGACAATAAAATAATCTTTTTCCTCAAGAAATGAGCTACTCATATTGGGGGAAAATTCTTTAGATAAATCTATATTAATATAAATGAAATAGACAAATAGGTATATTATGAGGCTGAATATTACAAGTATATAGTGTTATGGGACAACAGAATGATCAAAACTTAAGCTTCTTTCTCAGCACAACTTCTTCATATTGAATTTGCTCCATTTTCAGTCCTAAGTCCTCACTTTAAACTCCATTCCTAAACAATTTTATCCATTCCTGTAGTTTTAAATAACATGTATAGTTCAACAATTCCCAAAATTCTCTTTCCAGCCAAGACTTATCCTCTGAGCTTCAGACTTGTGTAGCTAACTCTTTGCTTAATGTCTTTACTTGAATGTCCCACAGGCATATCAAATTAAATGTCTTCATCAGTCATGGTCCTTAGTTGCAAGCAACAGAAACTGACTCTGACTGAGAAAAATAATCTGTAAAAACGATACTGAAAAGCTCACAGAATCGTTGCAAGGGCTAGAAAATCAGGTTCAAGGCTACATTTCTAGAAAAAAATGAATCAACCCATGCAACATAACTGGCTTGTTAGAAAAATAAATACTGTAGCTGTCATTGTTACCAAATTCTAGAAGATACTGTTTGCATGGCTGCCTCAAACAAGTTTTCCACAACTGACCCCCTAGCACTAATATTTTAACCTGGGTAGATGAATTGGCAACCTCTTTCCCCATCCCAGAGAGTTGGAGTCCATGGCCCCATCCACACTAAAGAATATCTCTGCCTGGATCCTCCTCTCTCAAATTCCTCAAGAGCCAACACCACCCTGCATGGGTCTATGTGATTCGTGGACAAAATGTCAAGTTGTAAACAAAAGATGAAAGGGTCTTTATTGGCTTCTCTGTGAAAATAATAAAGAGCAGAATATTCTCCTAAACATAGCAAGAATATGAAAGGGTACTGACATAGGACTTAACATGCTACCTTGTTCAAAACAGAACTCTTCATCCACATTACCCCCCCAACAATATATATCCACAAATCACTCCATGTTCAACGTTTTATATTTTAAGTAATGATATTTCCATTGACTCAGTTGTTCAAGTCAAAAGCTTACATTTTAACCCCTCCTTTTTCATATCCTCATCTAATCCATTACCAAATTCTGTGCATATTCACCCCTATTACATCCACTCTTCATCACTTTCACTGTTTGTCTAATTCAGGGGTTAAGCAGGCTTGTTTTGTAAAAATCTAAATAGTAAATATTCCAGGCTTTGTGAATATGTACAGTTTCATAGATTCTTCTTAATTTGTTTGTTTTTCAACCTATAAACTTGTAAAAATAGTTGTTAGTTTATGGGCTGTCTGAATAAGATTACTGTAGAGTTTGAACTCATAGACTATAGTTTTAGTTTGCAGACTCCTGGTCTAAATCATGCTACTACAACCAACTAATTTATGGACATACGCAAAAAGCTTGCTGTTAATTGATCTCTCTGCTTCTTTATGTATCTTCAAATCATTCACAAGCACGGACATAAGGGGTATTTGGAAAGCTTACATCTGATAATGCTGCCTTGCTACTTATAATCCCTTACTGGTTGCTTACCATCACTTTGTATAAAAACAAAACTGGTAAGTATACTTCAAGATACAAGCATCTGGGTCCTGCTGGCCTGTCAAGACATGAATTCCATTCCAGGTATATGAGCTCTCCTTCATTCCCTGAATGTTATTCAATCTCTATCCAACCTCAGGGATTTTGCACAGGCTATTTTCTTCCTGAAGCCATCATCCCAATTTACTTTAATCTTTGAAGACTCAAGAATCACAGCCTTTCAGTGTTTTTCTGACCATCCCAAGCAAAACTGAGTTTTCTTTTTTTTTCTCTCTAAAAGCACTCTGTTATTTTCCTGCATAGTACATATCTCTATCTGCAGATAGATAATTAATTCTTTACTTTTTTATGCTTGTCTCCTCTTTTAGAATATAAATTCCAAGATAATAGGGATCAAATCTGAATTCTTTTTTGCTATAAATTCCACGCCTAACATCTTATAATTTTCTCAAGTAATTACGGTTGAGTGAAAAACTAAATGAATGACTAACTCCAGCTGAAAATGTTCAAGAAAGTGTTAGTGGATCTAGTGAAATTTGAATTTAGAAAGGCAAATTAGAAACGTTTTAGGTGGAAACCGAGGACATCTAGAAAAAGTGAGCTTTATAAAGTAATGACTTACATCGTACATATGTTATACATAATCTCATCATCCTAAAAATGCAAATTAGAAGTAAATTTTGGACCATCCTAGATGCTAAGATAAGGAGTTAATTTTTAATTGCCTAAGAGAATATTCATGTATGTTGTTTTTCATATTTTAATATAGTGTTGACAGATTAATACTTTAACAGATAATTGTAATACCATTAGGGAGAGTTTTCCTAGAGAAAATAATCTGTATTGAACCTTGTGATTCCTCCTCTTGGTATTCAAATCCTATACAATGCCCACCTCTAGAATGCAATAGAACATAACTTTTTGCTGATCAACAAAATATAGAAAAGGATATGATAGTTAACTTTCCTGATTATATAGATTATAACATTAATCTTGCTAGGAAACATTGAAAAAGCCAGTTGGTCAGTAGGGGAGATCTCCTTGCAAAGTGACCTCAGGAAGATAGAAAGAAAATAAAGTTTCCGGGCCATAGAGAACTGAATACTGCCAAACTCTTTGTTAAATTCTACGTAGACCCTTCCCCCAAGAAAGGGAAGCCTTAAGATGATGCCACAGCCTTGATGATACCTTGGCTGAAGTTTTACAGAGACCCAACTTATCTATGCACAATTCCTGATCCACAGAACTGGTGCGATAACAAGCAACTATGGGAGCTGGGCTAAATGAACGGTGTGTGCATGTGTGTCTCTACCATCTTGTACTCCATTAAGATGTATGGCTACAATGCACCAATTAAAAACTTTTTTTAGAAAGTAGGTTATAAAAGCAATTTACAGTATAATTCTCATTTCATTATTCACCTCTCCCAAAGAATGCATATTTGTATTTTTCTGTCTGAGGTGTACATACTTGTATTTTTGAGTAGTGGGACTACAGTTTGTGGGGTTTTTTTTGTCACCTATTTGTATTTCTAAAACTTCCAAATAATCTATAACAAAAACACATTGGCTAGTAGCCAGAAAGTAAATAAATAATATCTATCAATAAAATATTATATTAATATTGTTATAGAACAATAGAAATTTAAGATAACTTGATATGGACTAAATTTTCTTTACTCCCAAATTTCTATGCTAAAGTCCTTACTCCTAGGATCTCAAAATATCACCCCATCTAGAGATATGATCTTAAACAGGGAATTAAGTTACAACAAAGTCATTAGGGGGAGCCCTGATCCAATATGACTGGAGTCCTTGTAAGAATAGATTTATAGACACACACAGAGGGATGAGGATGTGCAAACACAGAGAGGAGATGGTCATCTACAAGCCAGAGCAGAAAACCTAGAACAGTCTTTTTTTTGTAGCCCTAAAAGTAATCAATTCTGTAGATACCTTGATTTCAGATATCCACCCCCCCCCAGAACTGAGAAAATAAAGCCCTGTTATTTTTAACCTCTAGCTTGTGGTACTTTGTTATGGCATCCCTAAAAAACTAGTACACAGGGATTATATTATGCCGCATTTCCTTCTTTAAGAAACATTTATTAGAAGCCGGGCGTGGTGGCGCACACTTGTAATTCCAGCATTCAGGAGGCTGAGACAGGAGGATTGTGGTTCGCGGACAGTCTCAGCTACTTAGTAATTTTAGAAGCCTAGTTTAAGAAACACTGCTGTAGGATAGAAGTAGTAAATTGTCAAACAATTATCTGGCACAATTATAACTAGTTAGGCAAGTTCCCTTATAAAATTTTTCTTTATCAATAAGAATATAATGCTTTCTCACTTGACTTTTCTCACCATATCACATCTACAATCTCTTTTCTTTGAAGAATTTCCTATTACCCATTCCTCAGGCCTGCAATGAATATGCCAAAGTGTACTGTATACCAATTTTATTTTATATTTTTAAAGGATGGTTCTTTTAGAATAAAAAATTTAAAAAAGCAACATTAAAATTTTAGTTCAACTATTCTTAACTTGGAAAGAACAGTGAAATAAAATCATACTTAGAAATTAAGATCCGTGCTTTCCTTACAGGAAAACATGTATACAAATATGAAATCAAAAACAGATTTTTTTTAATGCAATGAACTCTAACACAGGACATTATTTATTGGGCTTGGCAATATCACTCAGTAGTCAGATGTTTAGAGAAACTTGATTGAAATGATTGCAAATAGCTTTTTGTTTTTTCTTCATTCAGGTTCAAATCAGGGTTGTGTATTCTCTTATGTGTAATAAATGTCAAAGTACTCGTGGGTGGTTTTTTAGACAATGAGTGTGGTTTTCAGCTGCTAATTGCCAAGTTTTGGTTGCAAAGCCAGACTTCTAAGACAGAGTTCTCAGAAGCTTTGATCACATACTTTTAGTGAGATGTTTTTGGAATAAATTGAGAAGTAGTCTTTGCTTACTGGGGGTCCCTTTCCATCTCCCTGACAGCCTTTCCCTCCTCCTTTGTGACTTAGTGTTTCCTGGAGCCTTTTATGTCAGGCTCATGTGTCCTTCTGTTGACCTCGGATTGGTACTCAAACTTAGTTATCTACTAGTACCAAATGATTGTTGGTTGTGCTGATTTAAACTATTATTTAATTAATGAAAGACATTCTGCCTCCTTGCCTTCTTTATCAAACTATGTCCTACAGGAAAGCTTGTTCTTTCTGTCAACTTTCTCACCTTACATTAAGCCTTTTAGTTACTCAAATAAGGTGTCCATGTTCATCACTTTCCAAACAGAATTCTCACCACAGTCACCTCTGATCTAACTACAGAGTCCAGTAGATGCCTTTCAATATCCATGGTATTTGGTGTCTTTGAACTGTTTGTCTTTGAGCAAGGTGACCTCCCTGAGCTTGTTTTCCTTTGGCTTGCTGATGGTGTTTGCTCGATTGTTCTTGTACAGTATCTATGATGAGATCGTCTTTAACTATCAAGTGTCCTCTACTTTCTCTCCTAAGAATCTGTTTTCTTCTTTATATCCTCCCAAAGGTCCTCATTTAATTCTTTTACACCAAAGACAATTATACTTTGATGATAGAAAGAGTCTAAATTTTGTTTTTTACCTCTAGCTTATTCTCCTTTGCTGATCTCTAGACTCTATAGACAACTGCCTATGTAACAAGTAAATGAATTTGAATGTCAAATGAATGTTCTCAAAGGCTCACACTCCATGTCTTTAAAACAAAGTTCATCCACTCAGCTTCCTTTTCCCTCTTGCCATCAAACCCATTATTCTGAATTTGATTTTTATAGTATCATCCCAATTAACTTTGCTAATAACTTTTAAGACCAGGTAGGTGTTCCATACCAAACTGCCTGTCTCTAATCAATCATCCTAAGATTCTTCCATCCAATTTGTCACTCCATCTCCTCTGCCACCTACTGACCTCAAGCCCTGTCCTTGCTGCTCACCCAGGCTACTTCAGTCGTTGTCTTCTCACTGTTCCTTCTGCCTTCTGTTTTCTACCATCTGGTGTCATTTTCTATAAGTAATCTTTCTAAAGGTAAAATTTATTGTATTATTTTATTATCCACAAGCTACTTCAAGAAATATTTAAAATATTTTAAAAAATCATGATTGGCCGGGCGTGGTGGCACACACTTGTAATCCCCTCGCTTGGGAGGCGGAGACAGGAGGATTGCACAGTTTCGAAGCCAGCCATGCTGGCTTAAGAGACCCTGTTTCCAAATAAAAATATAAAATAGGTCTGGGAGTGTAGCCCAGAGGTAAAAGGGCTTCCAGGAACCCCAGTAACACACACACACACACACACACACACACACACACACACACAACACACACACACACACACACACACATACACAATCATGATTGGACTCCTGTCTTTTGTTCTGGCCTCAGTCTGAACCCCTATGTTTATTTCCATTTGTGTCACTCTCTAGCAAGGAAAATTTATTTTTGCTCCACTAGCATACCATTGTTTTCTTATGCTTAACCTGCTGGAAAGCCTTTGTCCCGGATATGCTCACTCTTCTGTATCATTACCTGACAAACAGCTAGTCTTTTCTTGTGACTCAGTTCAAGTTTCTCTTCTTCTTTGACTCTTTCTGAAAACACTAGTTTAAATGGATTACTTATTTTCTTGCCTCACTGAGTATATTATAATATATAATCACTATGCTAAAGTCCTACTGAATGTATAGCACATGAGAATGCATGACACAGGAGAATAAAAAGCAGTTCAATTCCCTGCTCCCACCCCAATGTACTAGATCAGAATTTCTAGTGTGACACTTGGGACTTGGTGTTTCAGCCAGGCCCTCGGATCATTTTCATGCTCACAAAAATTCTATTTGCACTAAAAAATTATTGGTTGCCATATAATATACTTGATGTACATTCACAAACATATCCAAGTCAGTCACTAAGCTGAACATGAGAAGGAGGGAGGGGCGAGGGGATGTGATAGGAAATGAGAAAGGGCTAGATGAGTGATGTGTGCACTCATGCCTCTACCATCGGGCACTCCATTAAGATGTATGACTGGCCGGGCGTGGTGGCGCACACTTGTAATCCCCATGCTTGGGAGGCAGAGACAGGAGGATCGCGCAGGTTCGAAGCCAGCCACGTGCACTGGCTTAGGAGACCCTGTTTCCAAATAAAAATATAAAAATAGGTCTGGGAGTGTAGCCCGGAGGTAGAAGGGCTTCCAGGAACCCCAGTACCAAAAAAAAAAAAAAAAAGATGTATGATTACAATACACCAATAGAAAAATAGAAATGGTGGGCATGGTGGTGCATGCTTGTCATCCCAGCATTTGGGAGGCTGAGACAGGAGGATCATGGTTCCCAGGAAGCCTCAAGTACTTGCAACTCAGTGAGACCCTATTTCAAAATAAAGAATAAAAAATAGTCCCGGGGGTATATATTGGAAGTAGAATGCCCCTGGGTACCATCCCCAGTACTTCAGTAAATAAATGAACAAATGAATAAATAAATAAATAAATAAATAAATAAATAAATAAATAAATAAATAAGCTAAAAATTAAATATTTTAATACAGTGGATAAAAATATGACAAAAATACAAACTGAAATTTAAGAATTATCTTTGGAGGACCTGACAGAGAAATCACTTTCAAACCAAGAGATGAAAAATTATATAAGGAAGAAAATGTGGTTGATGTATATAATGTGAATACAGTTCTCTCTCCCCTGACAAAATTACAGCGCATTCCTGCTATGTGTACACATTGGGAGGAGAGTATGCGAAGCAGGTTGCTGTGAGGCCTCTGTTCTTCTGGAAAAGAGGAAATGAAACAATATCAGCCTGAACTACTGGAAGTGGGACCATTGCCAACAGAGAGGCAAGAGAGTGATTAGCCCAAGATGGAGTTGAAAGTGATTGCTGGTTATTTTCAAAGTTTTGCCTGTGTGCATTCATGGAAAAAATAAGATATCTTTTTCTTAAAAGTATAAGAGATTTTTTTCTTAAATGTTTCCTGTAATCTTGTATAGAAATACTTGTCAAGATCTTCCCAGCAGTATGACAGAAAGTAGTGATAAGCAGGAAGAGTCAGTAAAGAAGTATAATGAAGTGGTACAGAAAATTTTCAAGAAACTAAACGCCTAAGGGAATTCATGAAGAATGATATGATATATTTTTGCATCTATCTTACTTAATAAATGCAAAGTCTGTAATGGTATGAATAATATCTTACTTTTCATTGCCACTGAGGAGATACATTCAGGCACATAGTAAGTAATCAATAAAATTTTGTTGAATGAATAGTGAACAATTTTTTAAACCAGCATAAATCATTAAATTATCATGTTAAACTGCAAAATGTGTTTCTTTAGAGAAAAAAATGTTAGCTAATTTGAATACTGCATTTGAAAGTCCACACAGCATATCCTGTTTAATTACTAATTAATATTTTATTCCTATTAATTTATTTTGTATGTGGTACTGGGAGTTGAACCCAGGGGTATTCTACCTCTTAGCTACACCCCAGCCCTTTTTATTTTTTTATTTTGAAACAAGAGCTTACTAAGTTACTACAATGACCTGTAACCTGTGATCCTCTAGTCTCAGTCTTCCAAGTACTGGGATTGCAGATAGACATTCACTACTGCATCTGGCTTTATTACTATTTTAAAGATGCCCATTCAACATCACTCTTGGTAATGCTCATGAGATTTTAAACATTACACTGATGAAATGGACACATTATTTTTTCAAGTGCCTACAGAGAGAGGCTGCCTGTATGCTGAATGGTTTTCTATATCCATAGCTTTCTGCTTATGTTCCATTGTGTTCAGTTATCTAAAATGCATCTATCCATGCATAAACCACCTGTGTAAAATAATTTGTTTGATGAACACATGAAAATATTGAAATCTGTAATTTTTAAAATGTGTACAATTTAAAAATTAACTAATGTTAACATTGCATTTATCCAAATTCAACAGAAGAGGCTACTTATAAAATTATGACTTCACTGCCTCCTACAAGGCCCATCCATGGGCATTTATGTTTTCATCTAATTACCAAAATCCAAGGTACAATACCATGGCAATTATTGGAAGTAATATTCTCTCTAGAAATTTTCCATTTGAAAATTAACTCTTTTAGAGATAAAAGTACAATCAACAATTTTTCTCTGTTCTTTGGATACGTTTTTATTACTACCATCATCTCAAGTATCCTTTTTTTTTCTATGCATCTCTTAGTTTTCTAGTTCAATAAGGTTTAGAAATGGTATGTTTTGTTGAAATTAGTGATGCAATAAAAAATATTCTGTAACATCAGAAAGGTAGAATAATAGTATCTAAATCACCACCTGACCCCCACAAACAATGATTTGTCAATTATCCAAGAAAAAGGTGTCTTTTGTTGAAAATTTATACCAAGGTAGGAGATTACATCTAATAAATCTCTAAAGAGTAAAGCTGCTTTAAGAATGCAGAACATGCCCCAACAGCAGGCTTACCCCTGAGGACCTGGCCACTGACCGGATGTCTGCCCTACACTCCTGCAGACTTGTCTCCTTTCCTACTTGTCATCAGTTCTGGAGACAGTTCTGTCCCAAAAATTTACAGTAGCCACATCAAACTACATCTTCAGTAACCTGCTTGATGATCTGAGACCAGCTCATAGTCATCTATATGAGACAGCTCATCCCATAATCCACTCTAGCCCCATTCAACTGTGAATCTAGAGATAAAAATCATGCCCATCTGTACCCCCAATAGCAGGCCTACAAACTGTTGCCTGAATGGAAACATAGAAGTAGCCTTAGATTTGGCTCTAAGCTTGCTTAACCATGGTCCTAAGGAAAATTTTACCTGTTCAAGAATCTAACAGGGAAAGGCACTTAACCTTTTTGAACTAGTCAGTCTGTAAAGACTAGAAGAAGTGGCTAATTTCTCAAATGTACAGATGCAGATAGAAGCTCCAAAGGATTATAAAAGACCAAGAAAATGTGACATTACCAAAGGTAATAAAGTTTCAATAACCAGCCACCAAAAAAGGTATTCATAAACTGCTTGTCGAATAAAACTAACTGTATTAAAGAAACCCAGTTATCTACAAGTGGAGAGAGATATAACCTAAATCAGATAAACAATATGTGAATAAGAAATGAGAAATTTACTAAATAAAAATTATAAAGAAAAAAAACAGAAATCCTAGAAGTAAAGAATACAATGACTGCATTTCAGAAGAGTAAGAGAGAGAAGAGGAATGTCAGAAAGCATATTTAAAGAGGTAATGCGTAAACTTCCCAAATTTGGAGAGGAAAATTGCAATCCAGATTCATAAAACTCAAGGATTCCCAATGGATTGAATTTATAACAAGTCTACACTGAGACACAATATAATAAAACTGTCAAAAATCAAAGACAAAAAGAAAATTCTGAGAGAATTTTGAAAACAACAGAAAATATAGAGGAGCCTCCAAAGGACTATCAGTGGCTTTCTTAACAAAAATGTTTTCAAGCCAGAAAACAATTAGATATATTGAAAATATTAAATTAAAATATCTACAAACCAAGAACATTCAAAAACTTCTTCAAGAATATGAAAAATAAAGACTTTTGCAGTAAAACAGAAACTGAGGGAGTTATCAACTTAAAGCCTTATAAGAAGCTCAAGTCAGATTGAAATGATGATAAACCTCAACACAAAAGCATATAAAAGTATAAATCTCACAAAGCTACTGTAGAAAATGTATAAATACTGTATTATTTGATTGAATCATCTTAAAACCAAAATATATATTCAGATTATTAAAAGTAGTAATTCAAAAGTTATGCACGAAAATAGTAATTTATTATGTTGTGAACATAAATATAAACCAAATATCCTATTGTGTTGGGATAGCTAATATTAGAACAACTTACTTGCAAAAAGTAATTAGTTCATTCTGAATTTCATTGTAAAATTCTAGTTTAATAAGTAAAGGACAAGAAAATCAAGTCCTTAATTAAGAGAAGAGTTGCTTTATGACAAAAGGTGCCATTGAATTTGGCCCTTAAGACACCCAACTGTCTAGGCTTACATCAGAAAGCTATACCGTAAATATGTGCATTTCTTTACCAAATTCAGATTAATTTACCTCAGAAATTTTATGCAGAAGTTATACTCATTTTTTAATAATATGCAGATCAATTACACCAAATTTTGGAGAACAAATCTGTTATTCAATGGGCCCATTAAAGGATGAGCCCATAGTAATTATGGGAAACATTACTTGATCTCAACCTTGAAATTTGATTTAGAGTTATCATGCAAAAACAGATGATACCATTGCCTGCTTGATTAATCTAGATGTAGGTATCTGATCCAATATTTTATATTCTTGACAAAAAGAAATTTGTTTACAGGCAGATACCTACCCACTGGAAAAATTACAGTGGTTTAATAAATTTCTTATTTGTATTATAATTTTTTAAGTTATGGAATAAAGGGCATAATACAGAGTGATTCTCCAGCATACTATTACCATTTTATTACTAATGATAAACACACTTAAGTAGGGAGAGGAAAATTAAATTAGTCCAGAGGTCACATAGCTACCGTGCACTATAGCTGGAATTCAAACTACGTTTGGCTTCAGTCTAACACGACACTATCATATTCTGCCGGCTCTTGGTGGATTGTAGTCCTATTGTGCATGAATCTATATCAGATCATCTTTAACGCATCTTTTCCCTCAGGTTTAAATACCAACATAATAGAAATCTATATAGAATGTACTGTGTAGCAGAAATTTGAAAATTAAGTATTTACTCCCGGAGTATTTCCACACGGAGAGATCTTAATACTAGACAATTTCACAACACTGTAAGGTGTCTTAGAGAAAAGATGTTTACTGCATAGCACACCTTATGTTTGATGTGTAATACTATTTTACAACTAGAAATTCTTTTTGTCAGACTTTCGCATCGTTTCCATTGTTTCTATTCCATTCTGTAATTTCTACCTCAGTTTTTGCTTCTTTGCTTTTACTTTTTCTTAATAGCATCTTAATAACCCCTTTAAGTCTCAAATGGTCTCTTAAGTCAGACAAGGTGGTGCACACCTATAATACCAGTACTTAGGATGAGACAGGAGGGTCTCAGGTTTAAGGCCAATCTCAGCAAATTAGCAAAATCCTCAGAAATTTAGCAAGACTCCATTAAAAAAAATATATAGACAATGCTGAGGTTGTATCTTGGAGGTAAAATGAGCCTGGGTTAAATCCCCAGTACAAATGAAAGTGAATAAATCTTTCCTCAAACCCATATACAACTTGTCTAAGAAAGAATTACACTTTTCCCATTCCCACACAAAAGAATCACAGCAACATGACACAACTGATATGTGTCTTACTAAGCACTGTTTCTTTGCAAAGAATTTTGATGAAAGGTCTGTACATTTTTACTGTTCATAGGTTTTGACTGGTTTTTCTGCAATCACCATATAGCTACACAATGCTGGTACAGAGTTGGAGGATTTATTAGGTACCAATCCTGATCTCAGTTTCAGGTAATCAAGAAACAGAGAAGTTATAGTTCAGCTATTAGGAGGTAGGAAGAAGCCATGGAAAGGTGGTTAGCAATTTCCAGAAATGAATTGGGGGAAATGAAAGCAATATAGAGCACTAACGGTGACCTAAATTTCACAGACCAGTTACAAAAACAAGACCACCACCATTTCAATTGAAAGGTAGTCAGGGTGCACACAACGCACCTGCCCCTTCCTGTGTCCCCCTGCAAGAGCAAATGTATTCACACTGTCTGCATCATCCACAGTGATATATTCAGGCACTGCTTCTCTGGAGGAATAATGAGATAATAAGCATTGAGTGGAAAATTTGGCAAGAACAGTGGTAATTGCAGTAATCATAACAGAAGATGGTTTCTGTGGCTTCATGTTCAAATAACTCTGTACTGAAAGTAGATTATTTCCATTCCTGGTGGATCACAAAAGTTCCTGTACCTCATAATAAATTTCTGGATTATGATGTGGCACAAAATATTTTTTTTCTTTTCAAAGTTGACTGAAAATATTGTTTTAACTATAAGTTGAAATATTTTCTATAATTTATATCTATTATCATAATCATTAACTTGCTGTAAATACAAAGGGAATTCTCTTTAAAATACATTCATTTTTCTTATAGTTTTATTAATTACTTTTTATGAATTAATTGTATAGCTGAAGTTGCACTATATTTGTGTCTATATATTTTTTGTGTGTATTACACATATGTATGCATATACATACACTGATTTTTTTCTGACTGCCAGTCACTTGGTACATTCATGGAAACTCATTTATTTTTCATTTTCTATGAAATTACCCAGAAGTGGAATACTATTTTATAATATAAGAAATCTATAATGTATTCTATCACAATGCAAAACATATACCATATATATGTGTTCACACATATATAGCATCTAAATCCACCATTTTTTAATGTAATGTTTTACAATTGGTTCATTTCTATCCTATCTCATCTCCTGTTCATAGTAGTAAATAATGTACTAGGATCCCTCCAGCTTTCCTATGATGTTGTCATTCGGTGCCAAGCCATAGTTACTGGTTCCACGACTAAATCCTAGAAACAAAGAGAGCTTTGGAGGCAGCATCAGCTGGTAGTTTGCCTAGTTTAAGAATCGCATATAAGAACCAGGCATTTGTCTGCATGAAATAACATACTTCACCAGTTCTTAGAGTACTCCACAGTTACATAAAATCAAAGTTCTCTTCCTTCTAGGCTTATCATATCTGGAAAAACATTCTCTGGGAAGAAACAAAGCCTTCCTTATTAAGTTTGATTAGAGTTTCTAGAAAGTGCCTGCTGAGCATTAGGAACCTAAAAGTTGTTATATGAGTCTGTCACCAGACTCTGAGCAAAGTGCTTGATGGGTACCTAATCCTTATTATAACACTTGAAGAAAGAATAATTAGTATCCGCATTCGACATTTGGAAAAACTGGAAGATAGGAAAATGAAGTGACTTACCCAAGGTCAAAATACTAGGGCATGGTCAAGCTAGTGTAAAACCCACGTAGTTTAACCTCAAATGTGTGCCTCGCAAAATAACAACTTTTCTTCCACTTCTCTGTGTATCTTTGACCTTGAGACTTAGGGAAATAAAAATAACATTTTGCTTTTGGAATAGTATTGTAAAAATGTAAATAGTGTTGTTAAATGTTCCCAAGCAGTCTTGTTATTGTTCCTGCTTATTGATCTGCATCTCATCTTTGGATGTTATGTTTTCAAACATGCCGTACTAAAAGCAAGTATTTGAAGTGTATGATTTATTATTTTTCTCTCCACTTTGTAATAAAGTACCAATGACTTATCAAAAGAAACTTGTGCTTGGTGTAGTGGGGCACACCTGTAATCCTGGTAATTTGAAAACTGAGACAGAAAGAGTATTCAGGTTTAAGACCACCCTCAGAAACTTAGTGAGACCCTTAGCAAATTATGAGGCCCTGTTTCAATTTTAAAATTGAAAAAGGGGCGGGATTTATTGCTTAGAGGTAGAATATGCCTGGGTTCAATCCCCAGTATCAAAGGAATACTTGCATTTTAGAATTAGGATAATAACATTTGGAGAGCTACAACATTATTGTCTGTCTCACTCCATATCCTTGTTCAGATACACATCTTCTCACTATCCAGCCTACACTACAGGGGCTACAAAGCTAAATAATTTTCCGCTCATGTTCCCTACACCAAAATATAAAATAAAATAAAGTAAAATAAAATAAAATAAAACATCCATGTGGCAGTTTTCCCTAAATTATGTATAATTAGAAGTTATTGTGTCTTTGAGGAAAGTTTTTACATTTTCTAATTAAAAATTATATAACTCTTGGGAAGGGTAATAATGTCATATTCCATTAGTCTGAATGGCATGGTTTTCTGTTTTTTGCAGTGATTTATTGTTGATAATGTGATGTCTTTATGTGAACAACATCAAAGCCCCTACACCTTTAAAAAATTATATAACTATTGGAATAAATGAGAAATTAAGCACACTCCACAAAAAAGAAATTATAAATTTGTGCAATATTGTGAAAAACAATAATTTCTGTGCTCTAGAGATTTACCAAAGGTATATAATAAAAATAAAGTTTTAATTTAAGAGAAACTACTAGAACTTTGATATAAAACCTGGGATGCATAATGTTTAACCCTAGGACTGCTCCTGTGACACCCAACCCTCAGTGCCATAGCTCAGTAGTTCAATCAGAGAGAGGCAACTTGGGGCCACCCTTCTGTTGTGAGAGAGAGAGAGAGAGAGAGAGAGAGGAGAGAGGAGAGAGGAGAGAGAGGAGAGATGGAGGTGAATCAAGGCACACCACCACAGGTATTATAAAAATAATAATTGTTGTGGCAGTATTTCAAAGAACCAGTATCACTAGTATGAGGTTATGATACTAGTTGTAGAAAATAGCTAAAACTAAAATATTTGCCAGAGATTTAACAGAAATACACAGAAAACTGGACAATGACCTTGTATCATGATATGTTTGCCACATCCTTTTGTTGTAAATTACTATGTGAAAAAAAGTGTTTATACTATACTCAGGGGATGACAGAGAGGGTCCTATACACCTATCTGTCCCTATGTGAGGCATGTTCACAGAAAGACATACACAATATTCATAACTGCATAAAGCAGAAAATACCAAAATGCCCATCAACTTGGAAATGGGCAAACAAAATGAGATATATCCATACACTGGGACACTATCCATTCCTAAGAATGAATAAGCTACCGACACATGGTACTACTGGATGATCCTCAAAATCATTATATTAAGTGAAAGAAATCAGATGCAAAGTCCCAGACTTTTTGCTTTAGTTGATATTTGAGAGCCTGTAGTTCATTGAGTCTAAACATTTTTCCTTTTAAAAATATCTAAATGGCTGGGCGTGGTGGCGTACGCTTGTAATCCCCGCGCTTGGGAGGCAGAGACAGGAAGGAGGACTGCGCTGGTTCGGAGACAGCCTTGTTGGCTTAAGAGACCCTGTTTCCACGTAAAAAGTAAAAAAAAAATAGGTCTGGGAGTATAGCCCGTGGGAGTGTATCCCGGAGGTAGAAGGGCTTCCAAGAACCCCAGTACCACCAAAAAAAAAAAAAAACAACAACAACAAAAAAACTAAATGAATACATAAGAAGTAAGGCAAGACCAAAAAGGAGGAAAAGGGGCACCTAGTGCCACTCTTTTGTCATGTTCTTCTTGTCTTAAATATGAGTGACAAGCCGGGTGTGGTGGCGCACGCTTGTAATCCCAGTATTCAGGAGGCTGAGACAGGAGGATCACGGTTCACAGACAGGTTCAGCATCTACTTAGTGAGGCCCTCCGCAACTCAGGGAGACCCTGTTTCAAAATAATGAATAAATAATAGGACTGGGGATATATATAGCTTGGAGGTAGAATGCCCTTGGGTTCCATCTCCGGTGCCACAAAAAAAGAATTAATTAAATATGAGTGGCTACCAGGAGCTACAGCAACCATCTCACAACCAACAGATAATACACACATTCATCCTTCAACACCCAAGGAATATTGATTCCTTGGATGCCCAAATCCACAGATACTCAAGTCCTTTTATATAAAATGGTGCTGCATTTGTATATAACCTACACATATGTTTATTTATATTTTAAGTAATCTATAGATTTTTGTAATACTTAAAATAAGTAAATGCTATGTAAATACTGGTCACAGTGATTTGTTTGCATGATGCCCACTCATATTTTGGAAGATAATCCACTTAATTCAAAATCCAAGGATACAAATATTAATTTCATTCAAAAAATAACTTTTCAGAAATACTAGTATAATGTTTAACCAACATTATACTAGGCCACTGAGTGCTATGGCCTCTCCTAGCTGACTCCTCAAATGAATGACCCATCACACAGAAGAATAGGTTGTATCCCACAGGCATTCTAAATGTACTCAGTAAGAGACCATTCAGATATCCTCTGTAGGCATAGTTTTGAGGCATCCTTGCAGCAAGAATTAAGTACAAGAAAATCAAATAAACAAGAAAACAGACCTATAATGGAAGAAGAAATATTTGGACGATAAATGGCGGGCAACCAGAATAAATGGCGATCAACCAGAAATAAGCAAGTGAAAGGTATTTTACTTTTTATTTTTTTATTTTTTGGTGGTACTGGGGTTCCTGGAAACCCTTCTAACTCTGGGCTACACTCCCAGACCTATTTTTTATATTTTTATTTGGAAACAGGGTCTCTTAAACCAGTGAGGCTGACTTTGAACCTGCGCAATCCTCCGGTCTCCACTTCTCAAGCGCAGGGATTACAAGTGTGTGCCACAACGCCTAGGATGTGAAAGGCATTTTAAAAGAAGAAAGATAAAAACATCAAAACCAGGCAAGATGTGGAAGGCAAAAAAATCATGATTACATATTTGAAGTAAAGGATTATTTCTTTATAAGTTATTTACCCTAATAGGTCTTTTCTTAAGTGTCCCCAGTTTCTAACTTCACTGGTATTTCACAATACTAATGATAAAATTTGAGTATAAAAATGATTCAGCTGAACACCACCACTAGGCCATATACTTTATTCTGCAATTTGCCTATTAATAAAGATTGATATTTCTGCAATCTATTGCTAGTTCCTATTAAAACCCATGGCAAATAGTGCTAAAATATCCAGCCAGGAGAGCAAAGCTAAGTGACTGTGAACCTGCAAGTACTCCTATGTATGTGCAAGAACTGAATCTCCAAACTAAATATTGTCAAACAGCTTGGCTCAATCTGCCAGTGGAAGTGCAGAAGATCCTGGTTTGAGTCAAGACATTTTAACTTCTCTGATTTAAAGAGAGCTATCGCCGGGCGTGGTGGTGCAGGCTTGTAATCACCGCACTTGGGAGGCAGAGACAGGAGGATTGCGCAGGTTCGAAGCCAGCCTCGCTGGTTTAAGAGACCCTGTTTCCAAATAAAAAGTATAAAAATAAATCTGGGAGTGTAGCCCGGAGGTAGAAGTGTTCCATCCCCACTTAATAAAATAAATAAATGAATAAATAAATGAATGAATAACTAACTAAATAAATAGAGCTATCAACAGACCTCAAATACAATTCCAAATTCTTAGCAATATGACCAACTGAAATATTGACTAAATTTTTAGATAATTGTGCAAATAGTTATTTAGATATTCAGTAGCATATTAAAATTTAGAAGCATATGGGAATTACTGAGGTGATTTTGAAATAAAAACGTGATTTTAAATAGATAACGTAGCTGGACGTGGTGGTGCATGCTTGTAATCCCAGCATTTAGGAGGCTGAGGCAAGAGGATCATGGCTTGTGGATAGCCTCAGCTACTACTTAGTGAGGCCCTCTGCAACTCAGTGAGACCCTGTTTCAAAATAAAGAATAAAAAATAGGGCTGGGGGTATATCTCAGAAGTAGAAAGCCCCTGGATTCTACCCCCAGTACCAAAAAAAAAGATAACATTATTAACATAGGAAAATAATTAAACTATAAAATTTCCTAAAGTCATTCAAATTACAAGTCAGTATTTTTTAAAAAAATAAATGCAATGGTGTTTACTATACAATGACTATAATCAGCTTTTATGTTTATTTTACACAATGGCTTATAATTTTAATATTATTGCTTTATTTTCAAAAAGAGATTCATCATAGTTACTAAGGGAAACATAACTTGAAATTTTTTTCTACATATTTAGAAATCTTGCTCTTAATGTTCCAGTAATATAAAACTTCATAATTAATTCCCATAGTCAAAAGTAAATAAACGAAAGTAAAAAATAAAAAACCCCTGAAAAATTTTTAAATAATTCACTCATAATGGATTTTCTCTGAATGTGTGATTTGAAATTCACTGAACAAAATTTTAAATGCCTAATTATGTATCTTTTTATAAATTTGTACTCATTATTATAAATGCAGCTGTTACATTTTACTAGAATTTGTCACCTGAAGAATAAGTTCCACAATTTAAAGAGACAAAATTTTTAATATAAAACTCCTGAAAGAAGTTATACCAACCAATGGGAAGCAGTGATGCTTTTTCATTGGTTTGTGAGGCTTCAAAAGCCTTTCCACTCATTTCTTAACTTTGCTTCATGGCTCCTCATCAAACCCTGGTTCTTCCTAAGAATTTCTTTGATTTCAGGAACAGGAAGCAATAGATTCCTGTCTTAGTTTTTAGAACTGCATCTATTGCTTTTATCACTTTGTACTCTCCAATAAGGGTCTCCTAGAGTTTAGAATTCAACTCTGATCCTACAGTACCTAGTAAAATTATTTGAGTAAATGCCCAAAAATATTTGTAAGAACCAAATAAATATTTCATTATATCCTGCCATCAGACCTTGTGTTGAAAACAGTCTCACCAACTCTTAAAACTTTCCCCTCAACCCTCACACTCCAAGAAGAATAAGACCCATATATGTTGTAAATCTAGTGCTTAGGACACTTTTCAATTTATTTATTAACACATAATATGCATCCTATAAATATGGTAACATTATGTATGAATATGTTCGATTATTTTCTCCCAGACAAAAGGAACAATGTGTAATTCCCCCAGAAGATCATAAAGTCAATAAAATCCCACTGAAAATTTAAACTATGATTATTGCCCTTGCGAAGCCTTTAAAGTAAAAAAAAATTGAGGCATAAGTGCAAAGGGTAAAAAAAAAAAAAAAAAAAAAGAAGTCTTGAAAACCAAGAAAAACAAGGGAGGAGGACACTATTGGAACATTTGAAGTTCCAGAAATTAAGATAGTGTAAAACTGGTATAAAGACTGAAGAAAAAAAATAGGAGAAGTTGACAGTCCCATGAATATACCTTTATTATTTTTTTTACAAAAGTGAATAATGGGATATGTTAGTATTTACAAAATTTGCTTTTCTTCTCTGCATAATAATATGCACATAAATTAAGAATTATCAAATTCCTGGCCATATCCTAGGTGTAGCCAATGAAGGATGAAAAGAACTTCCTATCACTGTAGAACATGAAGAGCTTGTACATGTTTTTCTTCTTTTACCTCTGCCACTAAAACCAGCAATGTTGCTGACAAAACCTGTGCTTGTCTACCCATAATGAACAAGAATGTAAATGAGAAATTAACTTCATGGATTTTGAACCGTTAAGATTTGGGTGTTTTTGTTGTTATGGGTGTTGTTGTAATAGCCATTTTCAAAATTTTTTTTTTTTGCACATAAGAGTATTAGTGAAACTATCAACATAATCTTTTGGGCTAATCATGCTGGGATAAAAGTAGTTCTACATGGAAGGGAATTTTTTAAAACTATTCCCTACTTCACATCACTCAGAAAGATTAATTCTTATTGAATTATAGCCTATAGAAAAACAAAAATACTTTCAGTGAATATTAGAGATGTACATAGCTCTGATGCTAAGAAAGTGACTTTTTAAAACAAAACACCACAATCTGTAATAAGACTAAAAAACAAGACTAAAAATAAAATTAAATAAAATTAAAATTAAAACTTCACTTCAAATGCTCCAACTAAACACCCAAGAATATATATATTAGCAAAATATGTAACTGTCAAGAAGTTCATACATTACAATTTTTAATGGGCAAGATCCTTGAAGTGCTACTTTATCAGGTTTATCAACTTGCCTGGTAAACACATGAAAATAATCATAATCCATTGGTAATTAGTAAAATACAAAGAATATCAAGATATAATACCTTAGCAGATCCAAAACAGCTAAAATAAAAATGAAAAGCAATACCAAGTGTTAAAATAGAAGGGAAGCAACAAAACCTCTTATGCACCTTAACCACTCTAGAAATGAGTACAGTGTTATGCACTACATCAAAGGCACAAATATTCTCACACCCAGAAATTCCACTCGGCATATACTCTGAAGACTTAAATAGTGCTGTACACTTGGAGGTCTGCCTCCCAAGATCTTCTTTCAAAGAAGAACAGGCTGCCCAGTTGCAGTGAGAGTAGTCGGCCAACTGCCTGCAGCTACCAGCTCCTTCAAAGTCAACCTCTACTGCAGAGAGCTCCCCTACAGCACACATTTCTCTAGGGCAGCAGCTCATGCCTGGTTACTGAATGCAGCAGGCTCCAAAGCTCTGACCATTTAGACTTCATGTACTTGCTCCAGGCTGAGACTTTGTTGGGCCTTTATCTCTGTTCAGCTTCTTTCTCTGCCCATCCTGCTACAACCTCCTTTCCTTCCCAGGTGGTGTTAGTCCCTACAAAGCATAGAAAACATCATATCCCATCTCACCACCTGCTTCTGAAGAAGTCAACATACAACAGCTGGTGTTAGAGGCAGTCTGAGAAAGTAGCTGACAAACCGGAAATCACAGCTTACATCATTCACTCTCCAGCTGGCAATTGAGACCCCATCAAAGGTGGTGGGTGATACTCGGACAGCCCCTGTATACAGGTGTTGATCATATCATAAAATGTTAATAAACACTAAACTGGGAGGGTGTGCTAATGCAAGAGTGAAAGCACCTGTATTCATCGAGCTTAGAAGAAACAGTGGCTATTAGGTGGTGAATAGCTTTTGCTAAGCACTGTGAGTGCTTTATAAAATTATGAGTAGCTGTGGGCAAAAGAAGTGGCAATTCAAAGCCAGTTGTGAAAGCCCTAGGACCTTCTGGGTCGCATACAAAGACTCTCATATACTTCGCTGACAGGTTCGGAGAAAACTGAGGATCAAATCCAGGACATGATAGAGCAGTTGATCTTTCAAGAAAGTTAAACTGCCAACTAAGGACGTTCTTGACCTTGGTTAAGAATCTTTTTTCTCAATTCACAACTACAATGAGAGTTTCTGATGATCCGTTGAAGGGGAAAAAAAAAAAAGCTTTGTACTTGGTTCTTAGTATTATGGATGAATTGCATTTCTCCAAAATTCATATATTGAACTCCTACACTGTGGGAATGTATTTGGAGATGGGCCTATAAAGAAATAATAAGGTAGCCGGGTGTGGTGATGCACACTTGTAATCCCCGCACTTGGAAGGCAGAGACAGGTTCGAAGCCAGCCTCGCTGGCTTAAGAGACCATGTTTCCAAATAGTAATATAAAATATAGGTGTCTGGGAGTGTAGCCCAGAGGAAGAAGGGTTCCAGGAACCCCAGTACCACAAATAATAATAAAAATAATAATAATAACAATAATAATAATAATAATAATAAGGTAAAATTAGATAAAAGTAGGTCTTAATCCAATATAACTACTGTCTTTAAAAGAAGAGAAGATTAGTACACTGACACATACAAAGAAAGATGGCAACAAACCACACACACACACACACACACACACACACACACACAACACACAAAATGGCTCAGAAAAAACCCGGATCGCCCACATTCTGATCTTAGACTTTTAGTCTCCAGAATTCTGAGAAAATAGATCTCTATTTTTAAACTACCCAGTTTGTGGTATATTGTTATGGAAGCCCTAGTAAACCAGTACATATTTTGGTTCCAAGTAGAGTACCAGTTAAACAAATATTTTAAAAATATAAAAGTGACTCTAGAATTTGGTAAAGAGTAGAAGCTGAAAGTTCTGAGATGCATGCTAGTAAAAACCTAGATTGCCTTGAAAAGATTATGGACAAAAATATGTACTTTGGATATCATTCTTGTAAGGGTTCAGGAAGAAAATAGAAGTACAGAAAAAGATTCTGTTATCATTTGCATATATATATGTATATATACATAGGTTTTCATAAATAAAATGCTCATAGAAATATGAATGTTAAAGGTGCTTTTGTTGAGGTCTTAGGTGGAAATGAAGTACATATTATTGGATACTAGTAAATCCTGACTAATGTAGATTAGTCAGTTCAGATTGTGGACTTAAGACAAACAAGGATAGAAACACCAAATATAGCCACACTCAGGGATAAACTAGAAAGAGAATGGTCAGAGAAAACTCACCCCATTGGCCAGATTTTCAACCAGTGAATCTGACCATCTACTTGGTGTGGAAACAGAAGTGAATCAAGGTTATATCTTGACTCACGATCATTGGAGAAGGGCTCAACTGGTTGCTCAGGGTTGTGGGAAAGAAAAATCCATCAATCAAAAAAGTGGATAAAATTGATAGACACTTTGTAATGTTCATGCTATAAAATATAATTTAATGAAGAAAATAAACTACATTTTTGTACAATAATGAGGATGAAGCACAACAAATTATTGGAGTAAGAAGTCAGGCTGTAAAGTAGAACATCATACACCTGCTTTAACTTGCTATAGCTGCTGTGATAGGAATGAAGATCTAGAAAGACCAGAAAGACTCCAGATGCTGGCAATGTTCTAGTTCTTAATCTACTGATAGTTTTAATGTTTAGTTTATAACTCAGTGTATTATATACTTTACTGAATGTGTGTGGGGTTTTTTTACTTTTTTTTTTTTTTTTTTTTTTTTAGTGGTACTGGGGTTCCTGGAAACCCTTCTACCTCTGGGCTATACTCCCAGACCTATTTTATATTTTTATTTGGAAACAGGGTCCCTTAAGCCAGTAAGACTGGCTTCGAACCAGCACAATCCTCCTGTCTCTGCCTCCCAAGCATGGGGATTACAAGCGTGCGCCACCACGCCCGGCCTGATTGTGTGTTTTATACTAGAGAGTTTATTGTAGCAAGTGAACTTCCCCAAACTAAATGTTCAAATGAGACTGACTTAACCTGCCTACTCAGAGAGAGTGCTGGTCTACCACATTCAACACTGAGAAAGCCACACACACTCTTAGGCAGCTTACTCACAAGAGAAAGGAGAGAATAAGCAAGGCATCAGTTGATGCCTGTCCTTTACATTTCCTATCCCCACTCAAATGTCAATCTATATCCACTGGGAGAATTGAGAAAGAGGAAAAAGAGACACCAAAAGCATTATGTTTATAAAGCCTCGTCTACATAAAAGAAAATACAAGAAATATAAAGTATTATCAATGTTTTCCAACATGGTTCTTAATGTTTTTGCTATTTTATTTAGATCTTACTCATTAACCCAGGGATTTTTAGATCCTAAGACCATTCCATTTCACTTAGAAAAGAGTAGCAGTCCATTAAGTGAATATTTTTCCCACCTTCACAATGCCAATCTCTAAACAACCTCTAAATATGTTTCCATGTTTCAGTTAGCATTCTCAATAATGTGATCTAAAAATCTGATAACCACAACTAAGAGGAAGGGAGATTAATTTGCTAACCATTCTGGAGATTTCAGGGGTTTTAACCATGTTATGCCAGATAAAGTCTGTGGAGCTCAGGACATGATCTAGGTAACAGAAAGAGAAATTAAGACTCTGGTTCCACATCATAAAGGACAGAAGCAAGAAAGAGAGAAAAGGAATGAGGAACTATACACACTTCCAGAAATCCCTCCATAACAACCAAGCCCTACCTCCAACATGACTAGACCTCTGTGAGGTCTAGAGGGACATTCTTTATTATTATTATTATTATTATTATTATTATTATTATTCAGTGCATTGTAATTTTTCATCACATTGAGTTTTAGAATGGCAGAAAAATACATGCACACAACTCTTGGAAACTTTCTCACTGAGTCTGTCCCCCTTCTTCACCCTAATCCCTCCTCTTACATGTTTTTGAGATTGGAATTGATAATTTTGTGTATCTATAACATTATTTTATTATTACATTCATTATGTCTCCTCTCATCCTTTTACTAATTCCTCTCAATCTCTTTAGCTTCCACATCTACTCATATTTTGAGACTAGATAATCTCTCAGTATAATATTCTTGAGTTCTATTTACTTGCAAAAGGTGTGATTTTGTTCTTCTTTATGGGCTGAGTAAAATTTCACTATGTGTACATACCAGTTTTGAGGTCCAATGGGACATTCTAAATCCAAACCTTAACACTTTTACTTGTGGGCAGTAACAATTTGGGTCTAAATTGATTTTAGAACTGAACTGATTTTGATCTGAAATTGATTACACAGTACATTAAACACATTCATTGCAAAAGCCAGTTTATACTCTAGGCTGAATATGTACTCTTTCTATTTCTCATGCCCAACTATATTGTCATAAATAGGTAGTCCAGAGTTTCTACAGTGAGATTAAATGAAAACATTAGGCTAATCCAATAGTAAGATATCAATTTAGAGATAATTAATAATCAAATGTCAATCAATTTTGAATATAAAAACCTCTGTACTTGTCAAATTTATAGGACAAAATTTAAACTCAAAAATTAAATTTCCTGGAAAGGTATTCCATAGAAAGAAATGAAAGGGAAGTGGGCTTCTCCCTACACACACACACACACACACACACACACACACACACACACACACATATATATATATATATATATATATATATATATATATATATGAACCAGTGCATCCTCCTGTCTTCACCTCTCAAGCCCGGGGATTACAAGCATGTGCCACCATGCACAACCAATATTTTTTAAAGGATTCTCTTTGACTCATATACTATGTTCTTTAAATTGTGGAAAAGAAAGCCATTAATAAAAATGGATAAAATTGATAAATACTTTTTAACATTCATGCTTATAAAATATAATATAACAATGAAAATAAACTACAGCTACATACAATTATGGGGATGATGGACAAAAAATTGTTGGTTCAAGAAGTCAGACCATGGCGGGCGTAGTGGCGCATGCTTGTAATTCCCGATCTTGGGAGGCTGAGGCAGGAGGAGCGCAAGTTTGATGCCCGCCTCAACTACTTAGTGAGGCTCTCAGCAACTTAGTGAGACCCTGTTTCCAAACAAAAAAATATAAAATAGGTCTGGGAGTACAGCCTGGAGGTAGAAAGCCTCTGGGTTCCACCCCCAATACCACCAAAAAGAAAAAAAAAAAAGAAGTCAGATCATAAAGTAGAAATTAATTCATATACCTGTATAAACTTGCTACAGCTGCTATAATAGGAACAGAGTGAAGATCCAGAAAGGCTAGAGAGATTCCAGACTGGATCCTCAGGATGCCAAGTCAGAAAAAATGATAGGGAATGAAGCATTGCATTAAACAGAAGAATATTTCCTGTCATAAGAGTCTTCTACCATGGTAGAAAAGTCTTGAGAAGAACCCTCTGCGATGATGCCAACAGGCTTCCATGACAAGCCTTAGAATTTTAGAAAAAGAAATGACCAAGAAATGCAGGATGGCTTTAAAAGATGGTAAAGAAAGATGAAGCAAACTTATCACAAGAAGCAAGTTGATCTGAAATGTGCCAAGGGAGAACTATCATGTCTTTTTGGTGCTCTGTCCAAATCAATTTTTCAGGGTCAACTACATATCTTCTAGATGCTGGAAATATCCGCTGTGGATGACTAAGAGCTGTTTTTCTCAGTAGGAATTAATCTAGTCTTAGGCTGTCCAACTATGGCCTCAGCAGGTTTGACAGCACTTTCAGTATTCAGAGATTCATTGGGGCATAGCCATGATATATATTTTTTACAATAGGTCAGCAGAGTGAAGTCATTGGGACAGAGACAATGTGGCCTACAAGACCCCTCCTCTCAACCACAGAAGATGTCTTGTCAAAGGTTACTTATTTTAAGGACATCTACAGCTAAGATTCCTGCTATAGGAACAAAGATCTGGTTCTGATACTTCCAAAGGGGCATCTCCAAGCAAATAGAAAAACCATGTGGGTAGAGAACTCAGCTGCAATTGCTTTATGGATCAACTCTTGTCTCTCCATTCTCCATTCCTCATGTCTTTGTAGGGGTCTCTTCTGAAAGTACAAAAAAACCTTTGCATACAACTCTCAGTTTCTGTCTGTTGCCCAGGAGCTCAAACTAATATGCATACAATAATTTAGAGATCTTTATCCTATAATAAAACATTTTATAGTCTTATTATTTTAACATATCTTGACTTCTGTCTTTTCAAGCTTAAAATCCCCTTTTCGAATCTAAATAACAAATTCCTAGTCATTTTTTGATCAAGATTAAATGTGTTCCATTGCTCATTACACCAAATAAAATTAGTCACTCTATCAATTGCAGTCCCAGGATACTACTGGAATTCCTTACATTCTTCTCTCTACTTTCATGTGGTAGAATAATAAAAAGTAAAAATAAAATTACACATTTTCATTGAGATCTACACTGGCATTGCAGTTTTTCTTTATATATGTGCCAGTGTATATTTGGAAGTTCTGGGTGAGATGAATTTGAAAGCTTTGAAATATTAAATATTTTATTTACTTGATCAATAAATTTATATATGTAATGGCTAGATTTCTCTTTCTCTTCAACTTTTCTTTTCTTCTCAATCTGGTAATGACCACATTTTTTGATAAAAGATACATATGTTAAAACTGTAGTATTAATAATGCTACTACAATGACCATTCCTTAAATACCAGGAAGTATTCTAAGAAACATAAATGTGTTAACTCATATGACCCTCTCTTCTGGTCAGTATTTTGATAGCTATAATCTAAAAGATTGATATTATAATTTAGAAAAAAGAAGATATATTTTCTTATGGTTTCGAGTTCAGTCCATGTAAAGTTGGGGACCATGGATCTCAGGGCAGGTAGCAGGAGTCAAAGAAAGGGAGCTCACATGGTTTGAGCTCCTTACATCACGGAGGCAGAGAGCAAAAGGGAGAATTGGGGAGAGGAACCATATGTAACCCACAAGGCTGCACCCCTAAAGACTACCTTCGCCAGCCATACTCCACAGGCCTAGGCCACCACCCAGATAAATCCATAAAACTGAATTTATCCACTGCTAGCATTATAACCCTCATGACTCAATTGCATTTGTTCCAAACATTAATAAATGAGCTCTTTAGGGGACATTTTATATCTAACTGTAACAGCCTCCCAGCAACCATAAGAGCAGAGTCTTATTATTATCTCCATTTTACAAATAAAGGACTGGGACTCAAAGAGACAGTAATGATTTAGATTTGAGGTATCCTCCAGCACTCTCGCAAACAGGGTGTCCCCTGCCTCACATGGACTGAACCTGAAACTGTAAGCAAATAAATCTTTCTTCTTTTAAGTTGTATGCTCAAGTATTTTTTATTAGAGCTGTAAAAACACTGACTAATACAGAGAGTAAATAACTTGATGTTATCACACAGCTCCTAGTGACAGAGATGCAACTCAAATGTAACCACTTCTTACAATATCTTCTTAAAATTTGTAATTGAGGCATAAGGGTTATAATCCCCAAAGTGAATAAATCCAAGGAGCTGCCTGAAGCAGATTTACTTTTTTTTGTTTACTAGTATGATCATGATTTAAGAATCAATCACGAGAAGAAAAAGGTTTAGTTGACTGTTAGATGTTCCTCTGAGGAAAATCTACTTGTTCTACTTCACCTACTGCCATGATCATCAGAGGATGGCATATCTATATCCTTCCATAATGGAGGCTGGACCCTAAAGAAAAGGAAGAGTGTGAAAAAAAAAAGCCAGAAGAACTTGAAGTGATGAGAGCAGGAGGAAAAAGATCAATACAGTGAGTACCCTAAACACTTATTATAGTTACACTGTACCCTAGCCTGAAGTGTAACATGCTTTTACAGCATCCTCTAGAGTCCGTGTGTTCACGTAATCAACTAACAGGGGCATTGATTTCTTTCTGGTGATAGATAAAACCTGCTGTCCTTCTTGGTCCTAATGGACACAAACTTGAGGTTACACGTTTACCAATACAAATACAGGGTCTTTGCGCAGAATGAGCATCTACTAAATATTTGTTTCCCTTAATTAAATTACATCTTACATACTTGGTTTCCCCTGTGCCAACTTAAATTTAAATTGGAGAGAATCAATAGGAAAAGGAGTCAGATAAGTAAGATAGCATTATAAATGTGTATATTGCAGTGGACCTCATTATTAAAAGAGATAGGATGAGAGATTTTTTAGACAGTGGGGAAAATATAGAAAATTTTTTACTTTTAGTAAGAAGCAGAAAATTTTCATTTTCATTATGAGACAAGGAGATGTGGAGAAACATTTAAAAAAGCAGAAATCAGAGACTGCATTCTAGTTCTTGATCAGCCATGAAGAGGTTCTACAATATTAGGCAAGTAGTTGGTAGGCTGAGACAGGGGGATCACAGGTTTGAGGCCAGCCTCAACAACGTAGCAAGACCTTGTTTTAAAATAAAAAGAGTTGTATAGAATTCCATTGTGTTTATATATCATAATTTTGTTTATTTATCTGTTGTATATTATATCATTTACAGGAAAATGGGGGACCTGGAGAACATTATTAAACTAGATTAGCCAGTCCTGGAGAACATTATTAAACTAGATTAGCCAGTTACAGAAAGTGAATAAAATATGTTTTCTCTCATATGCAGAAGTTAGAGAATAACTGGAATATAAATGGGACTTAAGTAATGGAGGAGAAACTCCAGTGGAGTGGGGGAGTGTTTTGGGGGAGGGGAGGAAGGAGAATGAATGAAGGAAACACTTCCACTGACATGTACGTATGTGAGAATATCAAGGCCAATCTCAATATTCTGTGTGGGGAGAGCTGAGGGAGCTGGGGGAAAACTCACCAAGTGCTATGTGCATGTATGTCCCTGTCACTCTCAACTAAATTATAATGTGAGACTATAATGCACCAATAAAAGTGTAAAAAAAAAAAAGTAAAAATTTGCACTAAGAATAAAGCCTAAGTATCCCTGAAGGAGGATCTTTAAACTTCTGTTTACATAGAAAATACTTGAAGGACTTATTAAAATTCAGATTCTTGGGACCTATATTGCGTTCTATATACAAAGAAACATGTCCTCAATTAGAGAAATCCAGAAGCCGGGCATGATGTTGCACTCTTGTAATCCCAGCATTTGGGAGGCTGAGACAGGAGGATTGCAGTTCGCAGACAGCCTCAGCTACTTAATGAGCCCCTTTGTAACTCAGTAAGACCCTGTTTCAAAATAAAGGATAAAAAATAGGGCTGGGGGTGTTGCTTGGAGGTAGAACCCCTCCGGGTCTACGGTACACCAATATCTATGCTACTTCCGTCACAAAATAGTTCTTTTGTTTTATATATAATTTCTTCTGAACCCTTCAAGAAGGTGTTCTTATAACAGAAAACATACTACAAGGCAAACACACACACACACACACACACACACACACACACACACACACACAAACATCAAGTATATGTCTACAGAATCTTAATGAATGTCCTGAGAATTATGCATGTCAGTACTGACATCTCTAGGTTCATGGAGCTATCTCTCATTTCATAATTTCTTTGCTTTACATAATTCCCTTCCCTTTGAAAAACAAATGTAATTTGGAATGCTCTACTTAGGAAGATTTCTATTAATTTAAAGAAACTTTTGATTGCAGCACCACTAAGATAATCAGTTAATAACCCAAAGGAATAAGATTATGAGCCACTTGTCCCATCATAAAACTTCCATTCTCTAAGCAGAAAAAAGTCTCATTCATATAGCAATATTTATTTTGAATAGAAATAGATATATGTGCTGAAGTCTTCATAAAAGTTCTGATTACCTGTGAACCCCAGAGGCAGCCATCTATACATTAGCAGTGATGATAATTGCCTGCTTTTTGATGATGTGTACGAATTTGACATTCCAGCTACCTGTTTCCATGAGCAAGTATAAAATATTTACCACTTCTGGCATCTGACCAACTAATTACCTTCAAAAATTCAACTGGAATCTGCATAAAATATAAAATTAAAACTTCTAAAATTGTTCCCTTACAATCTCTAAGTTTATATTCTTTAATTCTAAGTAGTCCTTGGGGCTAAAAGTCTCGAGGTGCAGCAAAAGTTATTCAGTGATCCTAGAAAAATAACTAAGGTCAAGCCAGTTATTTTTAAATACGTTTTGTATCTTTAATTGAAAGTCACATCTCTTTTACCATCTTTCAGCATATATTGTACTTAACGCTCTGAACATTAGCCCTCAGAATAAAGAAATGAATAATATATGAGTTGCTCTTTATTATGATTTTGAATCCTGATTTAAAATTAATTTTCAAGACTATTATGGAATACCAAATGTCGTATTCACTGGTACCTGTACTCTGCTTCCCAATTGCAATGTGCTGTTTGCCACAGCCATCTGCTCACTTCTCTCTCTTCCAACGTGAAGGAATATTGATGGAACCTCTTTCTAAAGGGAAAGAATTAGGTATTTGAAGTTTTATGGTTTTTCTTATTTTTTTACAGAAAGTTCACATAATAATTGCACTCTGTAGAGGGAAATTATACAAAAAATACAATTAAAGAACTAACTAAATTATTTGTAATATGCTTGGGTATGCCAGAAAAATCTGGAATCATACTTAAGTAATATATTTTATTGCACAAATACTAATAAAGTACATAAAGAAAACTCTTCAGGGACTATGGATATGAATTCAGTGATTAACTATGGGGTGTAATATATTTTTAAAATAATACTGGAAAAGAGAGGTTTTATGAAAATGGATGCTAAACATCCAAGCCAAAACCTTCAGCACATCATAATTATGTTCATTAAGAAAGTAAAACTCTTAATGTTTAAATAAGCATATCTTGGTTGGTGGATGCATTAGTAACGGTGAAAGTAAAGGCCTTTATAAGTATTTGACAGCTTCAAATATGTGAAGTGTGTCCAGGCAGAATAGATTTCTAGACAGTTTATAACTTCTTGGAATCTATACTGTACTAGTTTGAGGGACTAGAGAAGGAAGGAAAGAGGACACAAAGAAAATAATTGATATACTTATCCTCAAATTTACTTTCTACTCAAGAGGAAGGATGTGTAGGATATGTAGTGTAACACATTGTCAAGAGAAAGAGAATAGAAAATCAAAATCTAGTAAGACATAAACAACACAAGCAGCCTCATCTCCACCAATTTCAAAAGCAATATGTTTTATGCAAAAACTCCTCTTTTGAAAATAAATTAGATAATGTAAAGATAATAACTCAGGACTGTTTCATAGAGGAGCTTCCAGGGTCCCAAAGCAGACTGAGGAAATGACTTTGGCAAAGTTAAATATGTAAAAATGGCAGGTATAGTGTGCTTTCTCTCCTCTGCTGATAAGTTTAAAAGGTGCCAAATTCCCTTCCCAGGACAATTGCTCAATACTTGGTGAAAACTCCAGAAGGGAATGTAAATTGCCTACGACATCCCAGGCCCATGATCACAATGGCTGGTATGACTGATCAGGCTGGCTTCATTGACATCGTTTTATTCCCTATCACTTCATGTGTATCATACCGAAGCTGTCACTGGAGTCAATCTTTATATAAATATATAAACCATTTTTAAAGGAAGGCTCTTGCTAGAATCTTCAAACAAACTTTAGTTCTAGATCCATTACTTGATTCAACTAATTTGAAAGTATAGTTTTTATTAGTCATGCAACTTGTTAATTTTTGTCACATCTATAAAATCACTGAGTAAGATTGAATCATATCTCTGACAGCCATGTCTGTAACTTTTCCAATTGGCGTGAGCTGCTGAAATTGAATCAATGTTACCACAGTCCTGAATAATCAATGACATGCTCAGATATACTCTGACTGTCTGAGTAGCAGTTTAATTGATTCTGCTCTACATATTCCACAATTTTTAAACCTTTATTTTAGTACAAGTCACAGAACAACTCGAATTGCTAAGTCCCAGTAGAGAAGTAATGTTGGGACAATGTAAGATTGGCAAAAAGCAGTTTCGGTTCACAGGAAGGTGGAAATCAAACCCAATTGAAAAATTTTAGGAATGATGCAAACCACATATTGTTATAAATAAGAACAAATACCTCATTTCTTAGGAAAGAGTATACCATACTGATTTATTAATCTGTTATTCCCTGAAATAGTTTTCAAAGACAAAAGAGATGTGTCATTTACACACACACACACACACACACACACACACACACACACACAAAGTCATTTGTCCATTACTGCAAAAGAGATTACTCTGAAAGGTACCCAAGAGAGCAAAAAAGGAGACATTAATGTCCTTTTTTCTTTCTCAGACCATCAAGTAAGCCAAAATAAAGAGCTTGATGTATCAGACAGGGTTTTAGCTGAATGTGCCAGCATGGGATACAAGCACAGCAGCAAAAGAGAATGGATTATATGTTTTCAAAACCCATGTACATTATGTAATCTACCCTGTGGTGACCACAGGGAGAGACACATAAGGTGGGAATAATCAAACAAGCTTTACCAGTAAACACTTCCATGTAGATTTTTTTTCATTGAAACCCCATTTCCAAGGATAGCTTTTATTCACCTCAACAAACTCCTGTTTTTAATAGATCATTTAAACGTTTTTCTTTTTCTTTTTAATAACAATTCATTATAGACTGCAAAAAGGCTCTGTGAAGCATTTTGAAATGGGCTTTGCACTAATGTGATAAGAGATATTTTTTGAAAAATAAAATAAAATAAAAGCCAGCAGAGCATATGGTGCTTACCACTCAGACATTTCTGTTTTTTATACTAAAATTCACCAGAGAACACTGAAGCTTTAAAGAAACAAACAAAAATACTTCTGTACCTACAAGGATACTCTTGTTCCTTTCATATTTTAATTAACTTTAAAATTTGTACCACTGCATCTTTGAGAAGCAGTCTTAAGAGTTGAGTAGAAAAGAATGTAGTTGATTGTGTAGCTACTACTGTGTGTTATGCCAGCATTCTGTGCCTGATCTTCCATTAGATTCTTGTGACATCTTTTCACTGTAGATACTATTATCCTTCTCTAAGGATGGAGATATTGGAAACTTTCTCATCATTGTACATTTTGAAAAGTCACAGAACCTACACACAGACTACTAATTTATGAATTAAAAATAACACAGTAACCAAAATATGCCTGAGGAACCATGGCTAAGAGCCTACCAGGAAGTTGGGCATGGTGGGTACATGAGTATGATCCCAGTACTTGGGTAGGCTAGAACAGGAGGATAGCAAGTTTGAGGGTGGCAACTAAGTGAGACCTTGTTTCAAAATAAAAAAATAAAAAGGGCTTAGGGCACAGCTTGAAGGTAAAATGCCCCTGGATTCAATCCCTACTAACAAAAAATAAATTAAAAGCTTAAAAAATTAACTTACCAGAGATGAGCTTAGGCTTCCTTCTCCCTTTTGGGAGGCCTCTTCAAACCCCTCTACGGTGACAAAATGATGACTATTTGGCATTAGGATTTTGTGTGAATAATACCAAAGGTGCAGGTGAAGTGAAATCTTTTTTCCTCAAGGTAGAAGAAGCAAAAATTACACACATGTATTATGAACACAAATTTGGAGCATTATAAAACTTAATCTTAGAGCATAAAATTTGTGCATTTTTCTAACTTTAGAGATTAGTTATACATATAAATATGTATGTTTATATGTATATTTATACGTAATTATATAGGTTTAGAAATTAACCTGTATATGTGATCAAAATTAACTATAACATTTCTGAGGCTAACCTGATAAAAATCTCTGAAAATTAGCCTGGCATGGTGGTGCATGTCTGTAACCCCAATATTTGGGGGGCTGAGGAAGAAATATTGCAAGTTTGAGGCCAGCCTCTGCAACATTGTGAGACCCTCAACAACTTAATGAGACCCTGTTTCAAAAAAAAAAAAAAAAAAAAAACTGGACGTGTAGCTCAATGGTAGAATGCCCCTGGGCTCAATTCCCTGCACCACAAATAAAAGAAGAAAGGAAAGAAAAAAAGAAAGAAAGAAAGAAAGAAAGAAAGAAAGAAAGAAAGAAAGAAAGAAAGAAAGAAAGAAAGAGAAAGAAGAGGTCAGAATTAGACTGCAACTTGAGGATGATCTGTGGCAGGCTTTGAAAACAGAGGAGGAAGCCATGAACCAAGTGGTCCAGGTATCTTCCAGAATCTAGAAAAGTCACAAAAATGAATTCTCCCATATAGTATCCAATACTTTCATTTTATCCCAGTGATGCCCATTTTGAAATTCTTACCTCAAGAAGTATACTGTAATAAATTTGTGCTATTTACGGCCAGTAAATTTGTGCTAATTTATTACACCAATAAAAGGAAACTAATACAAATGTTAGGCCACAATGCTTAGTGTAAAATTATAGCACTTTATCAATATGAAAGATAATCTAAAATATTTTGGAAGTGCAGAAAAAATGTGTACTTTGATTTTAAAAAAGGAGTTTATGTGATTTTGACTCCATGAGAGCTATTTTACAATTCTAAATTTCAGATAACAAAAGTAAAATAATTTATTGTCCATGCACACACAAATTCTCTTCTGTCCAGTACAGTTTCAATTAACTTCTTCTCTTATCATAGAAAAGGCTAGCACTGCCTCAATTTACACATTCGTTTAAATATCTCCATTCTATAAATGTGTTTGTTCTTTGGATTCTCCTTCGAATTGGTGCAACGCCTCAGCACCTTTCTCATAAATGAGCTAAATAACACCTCTCATCCATGTTCAGTTTTGTATCTCTAAGCTAGTCATGAGTTTTCCTCATTTTTGGAAATTATCTTTTAAAGTGACAGAAATTTATCTCCAGTTAGAAGAAGAAAAGGAAAAAAGAAAGAGAAATAAAAGAAAGCATAGAAGGAAATGGAAGTAGATTTTGTCAGAATTTAGTTTCTCTCTTTGCACCCTGCAGATTTCTGGCTTTGGGTACAACTAGATGGCTGTGCTGAGATCATTTTCTCAGAGGTATGTCTTATTTTTATTTATTTTTCCCATGATGGCTCTATTGACAGACAGGCTCTTTCTACATGAGGTAAAGGATGCTTTTTATCATTTGTAGACTACTTGAGTATCACCACATGTGATCCCAAATGCAGACACTTGGTCCCAGTGTGTTCATCAATTCCTCAATTCATTCAATTAATTATCTATTGTATATCTGTAATGTAATTTGATACTACATGTAGGAATTTGGAAAATATCAGTAAAAACATAAAATCTTCATCTTTTGGAGCTTGCATTCTCTTGGGGAAATGTACTCTCCATAACTCAAATAAGGGAGGCAAGAACTAGCACATTAGAGGACGGCAAGTGCTGTGCTAAGAGAAAGTGGAGGATGAGTTCAAGAATGCTACAGGTGGGAGCCCCTTGCAGCATAATTAGGAGTCAAACAAACTGCACTAAAAAGCGATGTTTGAGTAGCAGTTCAAAGGAGATGAGGAAGTGACTTGTGCGAATAAATCTTAGAAATGACATCCCAACAAAATAAATCATCAAGGTGAAGGCCACACTGCAACAAAACTGCTGATTTTTTTTTTTGATCAACAAGAGATTGGTGTGTCTGGAGAAAAGTGGAACAAGGAAGAATAAAAAGTGGTCTTTTGAACAGGAAGATGAAAGGGTTAGATGAACACATGTTGAAACAGAACAATTATAGATATTCTAACATTTTTTGTAAAGCATGAATAAAAACAATGGAATCAAGTATGATCCCATAATCATTGGCCTGAGCAGGTGGAAGAAAATGGAAATAGGCTATGAGAATTAGCAGTATAGGAGGGAGATCTTGAATCTTGTCTGGACATGGTTAATTTGAGTTGTCTATTTGATCAATCAAATGGCGAAATCAAGTAGGCAGTTAATACAAGTGTCTGGAGTTTAGGGCAAAGGTCTGAGCTGGAGATTCAAATTTAGATATCAGAGACATGTAGGTGTTATTTGAGTAGTAGAAAGGCTAACAAAGGAATGAGGATGCATATAGAATAATCAATACCAAACTCTCCAACATTAAGAAGTCAGGAAAAAACAGCAGTGACAGCAAAGAAGTGACATAGGAGGAAAGCTAAGAGACTGATGTTCTGAAAGCCAAATAAAGAAGTTGTATATATGGGGAAAGAGGGAATGATCATTTGGATCAAATACCCTTAAAAGATCCAATTAGGCCCAAAAATTGGCTCTTGGACTTACCAGCAAGGAGACCATTAATGACATGAAGAAGAGCAGCTTTGGTGGAGGTGAGGAATTTGATGCTTTATTTAGTCACATTTAATAAAAAAAAATAGATCATTCAGGGAGGTTCTCCAGAAGACTGGAAATGGAACCACATATAACCAAGCTATACCACTCCTGGGTGTTTTCCAAATGAATTGAAGTCATAATATTATAGTGATACATGCATATCCATGTCTCTAGCAGCTCAATTCACAATAGCCAAATTATGGAACCAACCTAAGTGTCCATCAACAGATGAACAAATTACAAAATTATGATATATGTACACTGAAATTTTGTGTAGCTATAAAGAACAAAATTATATCATTTTCAGGAAAATGGATGAAACTAGAGAATATTATGATAAGTGAGATTAGCCAGTCTCCGAAAGTAAATGGTTGTATATTTTCTCTTACATGTGGAAGCTAGAGAGAAATTGGGTAATGAAAAGAAATTCAAGTAAAAAGCAAATACTCTACTAGAGCAATGGAGGGAAATTAGGGAAAGGAGGTATGGGGGGACTTTAAGGAAACAATTCAAAAAATGTAGGTACATACACAAAATTATCACTACCAATCTCAATAACATGTATGGTGAAGGGGAAGGAGTGGGTAGAATCCTGAGAGAAAGACACAAATGCGATGTGCATGTATGTTCCAATCACTCTGAAACTCATTATGATGTATAATTACAATGCACCTATATATTAGAAAAGAATGGGAAAATGGAACTAGATGGCAGTAACTTGAGGCAATTCTTTACTATTAGGGCAAAAGGAGCTGGAGGCAGAAAAAGGATCAAAAGAACTGCCTGAGCATTTTTTTAATGGCAGAATTATTTTTGTATATAGATCTATCTGGGTGAAGACAGATATATACATAAAAATGATGTCTACTATAACAGAATACCTCACACTGGGTAATTTGTAATGACAGTGTTTTATTTGGTACAGATCTGGAGGATGGGAAGTCCAAAATTGAGGGGAGCACATCTGGCTGAGGTCTTCACAGTGTATCATCCCATGATGAAGGGCAGAAGGGCAAGGCAGCGCAAGAAACAGAAAGAGATTGAATTTATACCCTCAAGCACCTCTATAATTGGCTTTAGTTCATTTATAAGATGGAACCCTCACAATCTAATGCTGCCCACGAGGACCCGTCTTCCAATATCATTTCACTGGAGATTAAGTTTCCAACACATGCTTTTTGGGAGACACATTGAGATCATAGCAATCCTAAATGCAGTTCTCAGTGGAGTTGTGGTTTGGAAGTAAAACCATGCCTTATGCTCTGGAGGCAGCCATGTGTGGAGGTGGGGCCCTGCAGGTGTGGTCTTAGTGATTATACATTTTTCTCACTCATCCCCTTATTCTCTGCTTCCTACCAACATATCCTGAGAACCTATGGTCCTGCTTTTGCTTAGCAGCTGACATAAAAATGGATCATATATGGACTAAAATCTTCAGACCTGTAAACAAGCACATCTTTCTCCCTCTAGGATGTGTGTGTATCAGGTTTGGATCATAGCAGTGATTGCTGACTGAAACAAGTAGAATTGTAGAAAGTGTGAGAATGTACAGCCAAAAGGGAGAAATGCTTAAGATATTTCTTTGAGCAGCTTTGAGGAAACTGGATCTTGTACAGTTAGCCTTCCATACACATGGGTTCTATATCTATGGATTCAACCAACTGCTGAAACAAAATATTCAGAAAAACAAGATGAGTCTGTTTTGAACATGCATAGTTTTCCTAGTAATTATTACCCAAGTAGCACATTATAAGACCTGCAGAGTATTTGCATTGTACTCTAGAAATGGTTTAAAATATATAGGAAGACGTGTATAAATTATATGTTAATACTGCACCATTTTACATAAGGGACTTGTACATCCAAATTTTGGTATCTGAAGAGTGACTGGGAATTAATACCCTCTAGATAAAAAGGGACCACTGTATACAGGAATCTAGGGACCAATGTATAGATGATTGTAACATGTGCAAGGAGGGACTAGCCGATGTAGTTTCAATGTTATTAATTTATAGAACCATGTAGAAAACAGAAAGTGTGAGTGCAAAAATTGTGTAGGCGGCTAGCTGTGTTGAGGGGTAACTTTGTTTGGATACTTTAATTTTTCTCAGTGAAAACAGATCAAGATCTTTAGGTAAAGTGAAGATAAGAAAGGATATATTAATGCTAAAAGAGAGAAATGGGAAATATTCATCAGATTGAAAAAATGAAGAGACTTGTATTTCATAGTGAGCTAACTGGTTGTAGTATGCCCCTCTTTGAGGTTCATAGCCAAGAATTTAAAATGAGAATAACCATTATGGTTGCATGTTTACCTCCATGTTTAGCTCTAAGGTACAGGTAGTAGGTAGGGAGTTGAATTTATCCAAGGTTTTAGTTTTGCCAAATGCGCTTTCAATTTTCAGAACACCAAAGATATGTTTAACTTGTCTCAAACACATATGTTAAAGAAATTTTAAATCTCTTGGGTATCATACAGGAAAGAAAAGTGTCATATTCCCAAGAGTTCACTTACGGAGGGAAGGCTCCCACGTATCTGTCAAGAATTCAGCAGCATGTATTAATTGTGATGTTGGGTTTTAAAAGTTCACATATTGGCTACCTAATTGAAAGTTTTTACAAGGGGGAATCCTTCATTGAGATGAAGCATTTTACTGTGACATCTCAATGTTCTCCTGCTGCATCAGCAGGAAATGTAGTTACATATACAGCTGTCATTTTCATTTATTGTTAGAAGTAGCTATGTTTTTATTTTCCAACTACAGTGACTGTTTATTTTAGGCAGATACCAAGTTTCATTCTTTCTATTCCCTTCTGAATTAGCCTAAGACAAAGCACATGAAAAATTCTCCAAGATAAAAAATGAAAAATATAAACACAAAACTCGTTATTGATCACAATTATCAAGTTTACATTTTTAGGTATTATATTTCTGTCTGGAAGCCCCCAGCACTGTTCAAAAGCGTGCAAATATTCAAATTCACATTGTATTTATTTTATTTTATTTATTTATTTATTTTTGTGGTACTGGGGGTGGAATCCAGGGTCTTTTCTACCTCCGAACTATATTCTCAGACCTATTTTATACTTCATTTGGAAACAGAGTCTCACTAAATTTCTGAGAGCCTCACTCAGTAGCTGAGGCTCCTGTGCAATCCTCCTGTCTCAGCCTCCCAAGCTCTGGGATTACAAGCGTGCGACACCACGCCCGGCTGCACATTTTAAATGATCCTTAAAGCGTATTCTTCTGTTTTGAGGTAATTTCTGGGTACTAGATAAATGGGAATTTAAATTCAAATTCCTTTACTATCTTGTTTCATTAAATTAAATATAATTCAAATTATTTGTGACACACAAAAAATACTTAGTTTACAAATAAGACACATTGCCAGTCAATCGCCATGTCTACTATGGTCTTAAAAAAGAGAAATGACTAAGGCAGAATTTAGACTTGAAATATAAATCCCTGAAAAATAGTGTTTATGATGGGAATGCCGACAGACCCATAACAATCACAGTGCTAGCAGGCGCCGCTATAATACCAAACATCATCAGCCAATTTACCTCTCCATTCATGTCTGTTGCTAAGTGTCTAGTTACTGTAAATGCTTTAGATTTTGCATAATTTATGTAAATTATTAAACACCTGTTCTCTTCCCAGAAAACAAAGATATGGAACAGTCTCCTTGGTTTAATTGATTCCTGGCTTGAGTTCTGTCATTGTTTCCCCAGCAACTATAAGGGAGTTGTAGTTCCCTAATGGTCAGATACTGTTGGAAAAACACAGATGTTGAGAATTGATCTTTCAGATGCATGCATCTGTATAACTTTATATGTGGTTGAGTGGGCATGTAAATGAATAAATAAAAATATCATTGTTTCTCCTGAGTGAGTTTAGAACATAATGTGGACATTATCAATAATACTTATTGTACAGCACTTCTGTTGGGGATTTTCTCTGCATTGGTTTTTAAAATTACTACATCGGGTTTAAATGCAAAAACTAAAAAAAGTCATTTTTCCTTAATGAGGCGATACATATTAGTTTCTCAATACCCAATTCTAATTATTTTCTTCAAAGATTTCCATGCATACGGTTTAAGTGGACTGTGCTTTCAGGTAGTGAAAATTTAGTGTAGTCACATAAACCTGCTAGAGAAGCAGCAAGCAATTTCTTGTGAGAAATCATTAATTGTGATTATCCTTGTTCAAATCCAAAGGTGTCTGAATCAAAATTATATCGGAATCACCAGACCATCCTAGAGAGTGCTTTGAAATGACTCTTCATAAAGCAAAGTTTCAGTATACTGTAGCCTAAAATTATTTAGTTGCATCGAACCAGTAACCAATGTAATATATTATTTGTACATGTAAACTTTTCCGTGAAATCGTTTTTCTTAATACAGTTGGTATGGGAAGTTGTTTACAAAAGGCATGTTAAAATTATTTATTAAGAATAAGACTGGTAGCCAGGCGTGGTGGCTCACACTTGTAATCCCAGCATTTGGGAGGCTGAGACCGGAGGATCACGGTTCATGGACAGCTTCAGCTTCAGCTACATAGTGAGGCTCTCCACAACTTAGTGAGACCCTGTTTCAAAATAAAGATTTTTAAAAAATAGGGCAGGGGGTGTCGCTTGAAGGTCAAATGCCCCTGGGTTCCATCCCCAGACCCGCAAAAAAAAAAAAAAAAAAAAAAGGAAAAAAAAAAGAGTAAGACTGGTGGATCAGTTGACCTACCACTGAAGATCAATGCGTCTCCAGATACCATACAATTCAGTTGACCACTGCAAAAGAGTTGGGAATTGAAAAGCAGGACATAGAGAAATGAGCACAGAAAAGGTGCTGTTATGAGTTCCCTCAGGCTACCATTCTTTGGCAATATTTCCATATCTTATCCCTAAATCCATAAAATTTTCAGTATTTGAAATCAAACTGAAGAAATATAATCTTAAGAATTCTGAATTAGATTTGAATTGACATTCAGTTTTCACTACAGTAAATCTCTATTAAAGTTAATGAGAATTTGAACTCAGTGTCTTTTAGTCAAACTGAAAAGAAAAAAGAGGCAAAGTGACCATGTACATAGTAATGCATTAAATACTCAGAGTTGAATGCATTCAATTTTTATAAGACATAAAACCTAACATAATTGATACATGACAAAATGTGGTCATTCAACTGACTTAGATTTCATATTGTGAAGTGGGTAGTAAATGTAATGAAATAATAAGCTGGGTGTGGTGGTGCACACTTGTAATCCCAGCATCTGGGAGGCTGAAACAGGAGGGTCATAGTTCGAGGACAGCCTCAGCTACTTAGTGAGGCCCTTTGCAACTCAGTGAGATTCTGTTTCAAAATAAAGAATAAAAAATAGGGCTGAGGCTATAGCTTGAAGCTAAAATGCCCCTGGGTTCCATCCCTAGTACTGCAAAAACAAAAAAAAAGAAAAAGAAATAAAATAATATGCCTGGTATGAGAAGGTTATATATAAGTCATCTTATATTGAATAATAAACATAAGCTTTCAATAATAAACATTTATTTCTTTCTCACAAGTGTATGTCACAGTTTGGGATTTGACCTATCTTAGCCAGGCTCCTTCAAGCTAGACAACAAGATATAGGAGTAGTCTAAATCTTTTTTTTTTTTTTTTTTTTTGGTGGTACTGGGGTTCCTGGAAACCCTTCTATCTCCAGGCTACACTCCCAGACCTATTTTTATACTTTTTTTTAATTTGGAAACAGCGTCTCTTAAGCCAGCGCGACTGGCTTTGAACCTGCTTGATCCTCCTGTCTCTGCCTCCCAAGTGTGGGGATTACAAGCGTGCGCCACCACGCCTGGCTAGTCCAAATCTTTTGTACATGTCTTTCATCACCTTGAACTGCTGGTATCCAAAGCATGAGCTTCTCACAGTCAAGGATAAAGACGCAAGGGAGACCACCCATACAGACACATTCCAAGTCTTTACATATTATCTGCTAACAACCTATTGCAAAACAAGACATATGGTGAGGCCAAAGTCAAGAGGATAGAAAACTTTATTCCAACCATGGAGATTAAGAGAGATAGAGTGATAGAGTGAAATATTGCTGAACAAAATTTTAATCAACCACTGATAATTGTTAGTGTTGTAGTTACTATTAGTATTATTATTTTAGTGTGTGTGTCTGTGTGTGTGTGTGTGTGTGTGTGTGTGTGTGTGTGTGTGTGGTGTACTGGGAATTAAACCCAAGGGCATTCCACCTCTGAGCTACATTTCTAGCCCTATTTTTTATTTTTTATTTTAAAAAGGGTCTCACAAAGTTCCTAAAGCTGGCCTTAAATCTGTAATCGTCCTATCTCAGCCCCCCAAATACAGGAATACAGGTGTGTACTACCATATGTGACAATAATGTAATTATAAAACAAGGCTATATTAATAGATGTCTAATGTCTGGTTCAAAGGGAACATCTTTAGCCAGGTAATAAAAAAAAATCATCTCTATTGATGCAATTGGCCCCAATAACTTCTCACCAATAGCAAATAATGTGTGAGAGGATGTGTGTGTGTGTGTGTGTATGTGTGTGTGTGTGTGTGTGTGTGTGTGTGTGTGTGTGTGTGTAAAGAAAAACATGTATTTTAGAAATATGTTTCCAGTTTATATTGCTATCATTCAGAGGACTTGTCTGGTCCATACACTATTCTGTGTTTTTCTGAATGCTGCTTCTCTTCTATGTCAAGTTTCTCCAATATAAACTCATAAACTGACCAACTTTTCCACCCATATTTGATTAACCAGGGGCTAATATCTCCATCAAGTTGAGCCAATCAAATTGTCTCTCCTGGGTATTTTCAATTCAGTCTAAAAGGCATTGTTCACACTACACTGATGATCTGACGGAAGGACCTAAACACAGCTCTCAAAGCTTGCTTCAGAGAAAGGGGGAAAGAAGATAGTAGAGGGATTTTGGAGGAAGAATAAACCTGACTTTGTTCCTGAAAGTTTTGGTTCTTGGTCTTTTATGAAGTCTGGCCCTTCTTGGGATCTCTGAGGTAACCTAATGTCATTTTAGTTCATTGATTTTATTGAGATGCAAAGGCAATATTTTTTTTTTAAATATTATACTGGGGATTGAACTCAGACGGGTCCTACTTTTAAGCTCTAACCCTAGCCCTTTGGACCTCTCTAAGTAGCTGAGGCTGGCCTCAAATTGTGATCCTCTGGTCTCCAGAATGAGGGGATTACAAGTGTGCGCCACAATGCCAGGTTTAGCCCATTTGTTTGGAAATGGGGTCTTGCTAAGTTGCTGAGAGTCTTTCTGAATTATTGAGACTGGCCTCAAACCTGACATTTTCTTTTTTCAGCTTTACAAAATTTGTTGGTAACAGGTATGCAACACTGTGCATAGTCGTATTTTTTTACATTAAAAAAAAAGATATTCTGAGAGGGGCATGGTGGTGCAGGACTGTAATCCCAGTGCTTGGGAGGCAAGACAGGAGGATCAATGGTTTGCAGCCAGTCTCAGAAACTTAATGAGGTCCCGAGCAAATTAGTGAGCCTCTGTTTCAAAATAAAAAATAAAATAGGACTAGCGATGTAGCTCAGAGGTAAAATGACCCTGGGTTCAATTTCTAGCAACACACACACACACACACACACACACACACACACACACACCTTAATTCAAATAAAAAGTTTCTTGCATTTATATTTGAGTTGTATCAATATCTACCACTGAAGAGCAATAAAATCCTCCCTCAGTTATTTCCACTCACTGCCATTTATTTACCTGTCACCTGTAGCATCCTACTTTATTTTCAACAATGCAAAACTAAACTAAAATAAATTCTACTAGACTAAATGCAACTCTGTAAATAGGTTATATAAGTATATCCACATTTAATATATATTAAAATATATTAATGAAAATTAATGAATTACATAAAATATATATATGAAAACTGTTAATTCACTCAAAATTAATTTCATAGAATGGTCTAGATTATGTACTTCCTCTTCTTAACCCAAATTCCTGAAGATTCTAAAATGCAGGATGACTTTACTTTCTAGCACCTCATATTTTGTGGATTAATTAACAAAAATATTCCATAGCAAAACTACTTAGTTATATAACACTCATGTTTCCTGACTTTCCTTTGCTTCCCTAAAGCTCTTGCTAAAACAAATGTCATTGGTGTGCTTTTTCTTGAGCTTGCTCATTAATACTATGATTCTACTCGAGACCTCCCAATCTCTGCCTTTGCTATCACCCATGACCAGCAGAAACTCATGTTATGGCCCACATGACAGGCTACTCTCACACTTTACTTTTCAGAAATTATGAAATAGAACTCTACTTCTTTTGTTATCCCAAAGTCAGCATACAAGATACTGATATTCATGTACTTTTCTTTTTCTCCTCCTCCTCCTCCTCCTCCTCCTCCTCCTCCTCCTCCTCTTCTCCTTCTCCTCCTCCTCCTCTTCTCCTCTTCCCCCTCCTCTTCTTTTTCTCCTCCTCCTCCTCCTCTTCTCCTTCTCCTCCTCCTCCTCTTCTTTTTCTCCTCCTCCTCTTCTCTTCCTCCTCCTCCTCCTCCTCCTCCTCCTCCTCCTCTTCCTCCTCTTCTTCTTCTTCTTCTTCTTCTTCTTCTTCTTCTTCTTCTTCTTCTTCTTCTTCTTCTTCTTCTTCTTCTGTAGGAATTGAACCCAGGGGCATTCTACTTCTGACCTACTTTCTAGCCCTACCTTATTTTCTATTTTGAAACAGATCTCACTAAGTTGAGGAAGGCCTAACTATAAATTTCTCAGGTTGGTCTTGAACCCAAGATCCTCCTATCTTAGCCTTCCAAGTATTGGAGTTACATGCCTAACTTACATGTCCATTTTCTGGCTGAAGGATTAAGATAATTCCAAAAGATAATTTCAAAGAGAGTTGGGTCTAAATGTGTAAAGAATCTAAATACTGGGAACTTCCAAAAGGAAAAACCCTTTTATCTGGGTATGGTGTTGCACACCTGTAATCCCAGTAGTCCCAGTACTAGGGAAGGTGAGACAGGGGATCTCAGGTTCAGAGCCAACCTCAGTAGCTGAGCAAGAATCTCAGAAACTTAGTGAGACCCTGTTTCCAAATAAAAAATAAAATAGGGCTAGAGGTATAGCTCACAGATAGAATGCCCCTGGCTTTAATCTCCAGAACCACTACCAAAAAAGAAAAATTTATGCATACTTTCAACAGGTCTTGACTTTTATTCTTCTCTGATAGGTTTTATAGGTATGTAAACTTGTCTGAGGACCTCTTAGTTCAGATAATTTTCTTCAAATCCCACACATAATCCTAAAGAAAAACTCTAGTCCTCTCTGTAGAACACAGTTTCACTCTCTGGACTCATGTCAAGCTCCTTCAGTTCTATCTATTTCAGAGGACTATTGCAACAAAAAAATAAATTAGCATAGCCACGGAGCTTGGTCCAGACCTGCACATAGTGAGTTTTTAATAGGTGCCGTCATTATCATCATTATCACAATTATCATGATCATTGTATTTTTACTTATAAGAGTGTTAAGAGAATAGTCTTGGGCTGAGAGTGAATATCCTGTATTTGCTGTCTTGAGTCCATCTGCAATTAATTTAACCTGTCTATTGCATATTTTAATATTCATAAAATGAATATACCAAGTATTTTATAATTGCATAGTTGTAAATAGTAAATGTTTGTTGTGTGCAGATGATTTAAGCACAATGTATGCTTATTACTTTTCTTATAATTATCACATAAACTGTGATAATTATAAATTGCTCAATGTCAGAGTCATAGAAAATCAAGTATCTTTTTCAGACTTTCACAAATGACAACAACATTCATCACTACTCGAGGCTAACCTTTGACTATGAGCATATGCCCCTCAAAATGAAGGAAGTAAAGCATAGGATTGGCATTTCCAGATCAACATTTTTACAAGAGTGACTCTGGTCTGCTCCTTACTTTAACAAATGGAACTATTAAAGTAAGCACATCTATCAAGGATAGATGTTAACTTATCTTTAAACTATGGTCTAAATCCATACTGAGAAAAGGAAAACTTTTTTTTTCCAATTAGCAAGGAGCCTGTCTGCTCTTTGAGTCAATGGACCACAATTAGTGTGTAGAGAAGCATTTGATTTCTTTCCTGCCCCACCCCAGTGGGCCTACCTGAGTCATAAAAGAGATATATTAGCTTTTAATGCTTGCTTTCCTGCTTAATATGGAAGGGAATTCAAGTTCTTTATACCCAGTTGCTCCCACTGATAGAATGGGTATGGAGAGATTACCATTTCCCCTAGCATATCAAGAAAATACATAAACAATGAGAAATCCCAGATATTTGAAACCTCCAGGGATGACTTTGCCCTTCTTCCTACAAGCCATGCATGTCCTATTCATTAATTTTGCACTTGAATAAAATTTATACTAGGAAATTCTATCTTGGCTTAAAATAAAATCTAAGCTTTCTAAATGTGGTGCTTTTATAATCACTGATAAGTTTTTATATGCATAAAACTAAGTGTTTATATTTAAGAACATAAAATATATTCTATTTGTATCATATTAATTTTCATTTTCTCCTTAAAGCATACTCATACTTTTAAATTAAAACATAGAGAGGTATGCAGAAACTAAAAGATCTTTCTGGATTGGTAAATGCAAGCAATTTGAAGACCTTATTATTTAATTCACTCCAGCTTCTTCTAATGAAAAGTTTCTATGAAATGTGAAAAACTATACTAATGTACATGTGTTGCTGAGAAATAAAAAAATGCATAAATAAAATTTAAATTTGTACCATAATCTCTCCTTAAATCCCTCTTTTCCACCTCTACTATCATTTAAATTTTGAAGTTTAATTTTGCTTAAGCAAATTGCAATAGAATTGATTCAATCACCCAAATAATGCATTTTGGGTAATTGAAGCTCACAGGTATTTGTTCTGAGATGCAAGTATGCCTTAGAGAGATACTTTATAATCTACATGGGTTTGCCAGGTGTTCTCATTCAGATTTACTCTCAATTAATGTGTCATCTAAGCATCCTGCCAAATGAGGATGCTTCCATCAGTGGCTTTCCACTGTGCATTGCAACACAAGTTGTTGAATATAAAAAGGAAATAGACTATACTCATAAAATTATCTATACTAATAGAATATCTAGTCAGACAACATTCTCAATAATACCAGCAGATAGCGTGCAAAACTTAAATTTAGAAAATATTTTTCCAATAATTTGCCAAATATAGCAAATTTGAGTGAGTATCAAATTTGGTGATTTTCTTTGCAGATCATAAACCTTTATAATCTGATACTTCTAATTATTTTAGATACCAATAAAATAATAATCAAAAAGTTAAAAATAATTTAAAAATAATATATTTGTTGCTAAGACCATCTGGTTTCACACTATATTTGTTTTCAGCTATAAGAATTGAATTTAAAATCAGAAAATCTGGTTTCTAGTAATAATTCCCCTATAAAATATGTGGGTACTTGTGCAAGTTAATAATCCTTCCTCAGTTGTCCCATTACTCATATGAGAATCATATAATATAGATATGAATGTAGAAAATTTTGAAGTATTAAAATATTACTAAATACACCATAATCTGTGTGTGATACAGAATTTGCTCTTGTATGTCATTGTGAGCATATGTTTTTGATTTATTCATCTCTTTAGAATGAAAGAAATGTTAAGTATCATAAAATATGTTTCAATGATAATCATTTATAACAATCTAAATATTTCTAAGTTGGTCCAAACCAAAGACTATAAAATGATAAAGTATATTTCCAATAATCAATCTGCTTTAGGGATAAAATTTTATTTATATATAATATACTTTTTGTAAGTTTTTTCCCCTTAACTTTTTTTCTCTTTTATTCTCCAAGCAGCACAAGTAGTACTCAACTTTTGTTGCTGCCTTATTCTATATTTTCCCACAGGCTCTTTACACAGATTTATGGGTGATATAGGTTACTTTTCTCATTTGTTTGTCTTGCCCACAACAGAAAGATATGCACTAAATCTTATTTTATGTGTTTTTATTAATCTAAATTTTTTCTAGTGGTATATTTGTGTCTTGATATTTTCTTATTAAGATAACTAATGCCCAAGGAGCATTAGAGAAATGATACCAAATTTTTATGACCTCACTGGTATTGTGCAATTTTTAGATAGGTAACTTGGCTTCAGCACTTTCAACACTTGTGGTGTGATTATTAAAACAATACATGAACTTAAAACTGGCTTATAAGTTAATAATATTAATCATACATGATCACAGGGCCCCAGGCCTAAAGAAGGAAAGGGGTCAAGCAAAAGTGGAAAAAAAAAAGAAAAAAAATGTCCCTGGTCTCTTCCTTGCATGACAACCTGTCTGCAGAAAATAATTTAAGTGCTTCTAAAGGAGTTAAAGCATTTTTTCAGTTAATGTATATGAGACAACCCCTGAAAATCATGTACTCTCAAAGATGAAACAAAATCGAGTTTTACTGGGTAAAGAAAACAGACTTATACAAGTCTCTGTGGTTTGGCTCAGTTAGCAGGTTTTTTTTTTTCCCCTCTCTCTCTCTACTCTAAAAATCGTGGTTAACACAGATGGAGAGTATTCTAGTTTTTCCTGACTCTTGCTTAGTATCGTTGATACAATTCCCTCCTGCTAATTGCCAGGATGCTTCTTTTTAAAGCTGTTATTTCCAAGACTTGTGGTTTGTTGGTTGATTAAGGATCATAAGGGAGAGTAGTTATGGGGAGGGGGAGAAGCAAAAGAAAAAAATGGAAAACAGGTTTGAAGGTTATAGAAACTGGGGAACTCTGTTTTAATCCTTTTACAATTCTTTACCTGAAATTCTAAATTTCTTGCCATTCAATGAATGATTACCTTTAGTCTAAGAAAATGTGTTAGGAGTCAATGAAAAGATAGGAAGGTTATAAATTCTTTAAATCTTTCTGCAAGAATGAATTTTACAGCGCCGTTAAATTGTGCTCCACAACCCTGATATCAGTAATGTTGTTTATTCACATGAGTCATGCACTTAACTAAATTCCTGACGCACCAACATTTATATACAGTACAGAAGCCTAGTTCTGAATGTTCGGTGGAAGAAAGATCCTGCATAGGAAAGCTAGCAACTCAGTTCCAAAAAACATTTTGTCCAAAAGCATTAGAGAAAATATTCTTTCTCCTCTACTTCTGGTAAATTTCATTAGTTTGAATAGATTCAAATTCACATATGGTTTCAATAAATCCAAATGATAGAATGGAATGGAATCATTAAGAACTTAGAAATGAACCTCTTGCAGTTTAAGTTAACGAGGGTCTTAGTAGTATGTAGTCTTACTCTCCAGAGCTCTAAGGACGATTTTATCTATATGGTAACACGATGTTTTAATTTACAAACAAACTGCTTCTACAAATATCTATTTTTTTCTTCCATCTCCCTTTGAAAGAATGATATAGGTCCTTGGCATCAATTCCTATTTCCCTCCTATATGGCTAGCAGATATTGACCCTATTGCTTCCAGAACAAACTTTCCGTTGTCTTCTCACAAAACACTGCCTTATAACTCATTATTGACAATACTATTTTTCAGAACCCAAACATGGCAAAAACATGTGGAAAATATGTTACTGTTTATCCAACTGATTATGTTTTTACTTGATTTCTTTATTATAAAATGCATGTTTATTACATTAATTGTACTGAAATGTGTTAACTGGTTAACTCTGAAAATTATTAAAACTCTATTCTTGTTTAGAATAACTAGACTTTGAACCAGAACCTCTCTGGGGTTCTTGCTATTTCAGAAAATGTATGAAAAAGATGGTAATTTAGCACCATGCGCCTTATAATTAACTTAATCGTTGTCAGCATGTAGCTATAAACCAAATACCAATTAGTCCTATTTGTATATCCATGGGCTTTTTTGGTTTCTTTGAGTTAAAGTTTCTTATTTGTGCAACTTAGAGCCCCCCCAGTGTGCAAGAGAAAATGCAGTTTAATACATTTTTAAATGTGCAAATTAACTGCATATTTAGTTTCACTATGCAAATGAGCTAAACTGATAAGTTCTTATTAGCAAAAGACAGGTTTTGTAACACTTAAAATTCAACAAATGTAGGAAAGCAATCTGTGAAATGCTTCAATAGACCACAAATAGTAGTTAGGTATTATCAGAGATTCAGTTACTGTTTAACAGTCATTGAATCCCTGTAGCTTCCTGTATTTAACAGAATCCTGTTTCCAAATTAAGGAAAGCATATATATCAAAATTCTGCATTCACTTATTAAGACAAAGAGAGAGAGAGCTGAATATATATGCTAAGAGATGGGCATTATCCTGAAAAAAAAATTAAACATATAATAGGAAAGGTACCTATGAGCAGAACAAGTCACAATATTAAAAAAATACAAATTTAATATTTGTATTAAATTTAATAAAAACAAAGGTAATTAAAAAAAAAACATTTTGGGGTCAAAAGCTATATAGAAATAGAATAAGTGAAGAAGGACTTTATCATTCAGCCTCCCTTGAAGAGGTGGCAGGGTACTGAGTTCTGTATAATGGTCCGAGAAGGTAAGGAGTACAGAAGTCTGAGCTTTGCGTGTGATGAACTCTTACAGGCCTGGATGAACAGGGAGGAGACCAGCTCCGGGGTGACTATGAAATCTCTCAGTGAAAGCCAGCAGCACTGCTGTTAACTTGGATTCCTGAGAAGAACCTCCGTCCCTCCTGTACATCCTCTTTGCTCTAGCATTTTGCTATCTATTTTGAACTAAGTAAAAAGAAATAGATTTCTATGATATTTGAGGCAGTATACATCTTAACCTGTTATTGTGACCTAGAATATACGAAATAATAATGTGAAAAAGATATTGCCCTAAATAACAACTTTCCAGTTTCCAGACAATTTTTTTTTTCCTTTATGAATTGTCAGGCCGGGCATGGTGGCACACACTTGTAATCCCCGCACTTAGGAGGAGGAGACAGGAGGATCAAGCAGGTTTGAAGCCAGCAGTGCTGGCTTAAGAGACCCTATTTCCAATTTTTTTTTTTTTTTTTTTTTTTTTTTTTTTGGTGGTACTGGGGTTCCTGGAAGCCCTTCTACCTCCAGGCTACACTCCCAGACCTATTTTTACATTTTTTATTTGGAAACAGGGTCTCCTAAGCCAGAGCGCGCGGCTAGCTTCGAACCTGCGCGATCCTCCTGTCTCTGCCTCCCAAGCGCGGGGATTACAAGCGTGCGCCACCACGCCCGGCCAATTTTTTTTTTTTTTTTTTTAAGTATAAAATAGGTCTTGGACTGTAGCCGGGAGGTAGAAGGTCTTCAAGGAACCCCAGTACCACCAATAATAATAATAATAATAAAATAAAATAAAATAAAATTGTCAGAACATGCTGGGTTGAAGAAAACATTTTGATAGATTTGTCTTCAATTACCATGAATTTTCACATTGCAGGACAAGTAACAGGTCTAAATGAAAGAAGTAGGATAAAATAACATAAAGAGTTTGTACAAGACATTAAGTGTATTCTTGATTTGCATGGTGCTTCCTCCTTGATGAATAAACAAGTTACTTTACCCAACTATAATACCTTTCATTTCGACCTCAGTAAGACTTAAGCACTTAATCACCAAATCTCCATTATACTATAGTTATTATTCTGTGATTCTACAACTCTGAATTTATATCAAGAATACTTTTCTCTGCAAAACAGGCAATAAAGTTTATAAAGTGAAAAATTATGCCACATGTTTTTTTTTTTTCTGTTTTTCTTTGTTTTGTTTTCTGGGAGTCATGAAAATTAAGCTTTGGGCTTCATCTCACCTTGAGATAGTGTTATCAAGTGTCTCATTTATTACTATTCTAAAATGAAAGAGTAATAGAGATGATTTCTAAAATTATTTCCAAATCTAATGCACCATGGCTCCAGTATATTGAAGTGCTAATCCAATTTGCTTATTGGAAGCTTTGTTAAACACACTCTATTTCTGTGAACAGAGGATTAATTTAGAAAATTATCTGAGTTTTGAAATAGGATCTGTGTGATAAAGAGCAAGTTACTTAACCTCTCAGATCCACAAGTACAAATAGGTGTTAACATTGCCTTCACTGTTGTTACAACTTTGAAATAGATTAGAAATGTGAAAGTTCCTAGAAACTACGGGCATGTTAGCTGACTTATTCTCCACTTTCCTGTGCAGCATATTGAGGATATACTTTGTAATAGGCCCAATACTGGTCCAAACACATGTGGGTCCTCAAATGACTAGTGAAACATTTAGGATGCTGGCAGAGGCCTGAATGAGCAGAAAAGGTAAGTCATAGTAAAAGTCCAGGTGTCATTTTTTTTCAATTAACACATATTTTTTAATTAATGCTTAACAATAATACTGAATATTGCTATTCTCTTTTATTTCATATTTTTGTGATAATAACTTTGATTTTTCATATATACATATATGTTTTATTGGTGCATTATAAAGTATAATTTTATTAATTTTTTTGTGTCAGGGGCAGTACTGGGGATTGAACCCAACCCAGAGGCACTTTATCTTTTAGCTATATCCCCAGCTGTATTTTATTTCTTTAATTTTGACACAAGATTTCACTAGGCTGATGAGAGTCCCACTACTTGCTGAGGATGTCCTAGAACCTGCAATCCTCCTGTTTCAGCCTCCCCAAAACTGGGATTATAGGTGTGTACTACCATACTTGGTAAATTATCATTTCAAAACCTGCAGTGATAACTGATGAATATTTTTGTGGTTCCATAACTTAAGGGGTGAATGAAAATAATTGCTTTAATTATTTTTTAATATCAGGTCACTGTTTGCTTTTCAAATAATAAAAATAATAGCAGCTGATTCCTGATCAGCTACTAAATGACAGAGGTGCTTGTTCTTTGTTACAGATTTTAATCTTCACAAAAAAACCTTTTAAAGTAGGTGCCTCCCCGCATGAACCCATTATTTTAGTAAGAAAATAAAATGTCAAAGAGCCCACGTCTCCTACTCAGGACCCAGCTCTTACACTCAATGCAGAGCAAAACCCCACACACATTGCTAAACCCAAGCTGCCTGCCTTCAAAGGTCATTTTCTTTTTATTGTCACCTTGACTTTCAGTAATAAAGTCTACAGTGCCTTCAAATCATCGTGTTTTAATTCACCAACTATTACTGCACTCATCATTCCTATATAGTGAGATTATGTATTGCAACTCAGAAGAACAAATCCAGGGTGGGGATATGAGGATGGAGGATGATACAGCACTGCTCATTGGCACAGTAATCCTCACTAAGTGGTGCTTGGGTATGCTGGAGGACATACTTGTCCAAATATATTTAACTACATTTATTTGTTGGCAGAAAATGAGTAGGCAATGGGAGCATTTTGATGTGTGGTCAAGTAAAAGATATAACATGGTTAGCAGAGAAAAAAAAAAAAAACATGGGTAACTTTGTTGTGACAGTTCCTTTGCATGATGTCATTTGGTTTTTGTTCATAAAAATCTATACATGACATCTGTTTATTCATTTGTGAACAAGACAGAGCCAGATTTAGCACCAGGTCTCTATGTAGTCCCTTAAAGGAAGGCCCTTTGTAAGCGATGATGTGTCAAAAGTCACAAAAAACTGCTAAAATTCTACTTCTGCTGAGAAAATAGTATGCTTGATGGAGACGTGTGAGAAATGTATTAAATCCAGATGAGAGTGGTATTTCTGTCTCCATTAGCAACAAACACCCAAGAGAATGAAATGTTTAAGTTAAAGAAAAAAATTGTTTGTGATCAGAATGGCAATTTCCTCCAGAGAGGCCAAAATGCAGACGACTACACCACATGGATGTGTCTCGAAATTTTAGTTCCCACCATTCCTTCAAACCCCTTACATGTGCACAAGTAGATGACTGCAGAGAACATTTGACTGTTTTTGTCCGGAAAGAATTTTCTTCTTTTTTAGTAATGTTCCTTCAAGAATTGTTATTCATGAAATTTGAAGGAATTGTTAAGGATGCACCTACAAATTAAGCTTTTTTAAATTACAGGTAATCCCTTAAATACTCCTACATCTCTCAGCAGAGTTCATATATGTGTATCATTTTTTGATCAGCCGGCTCTGTACTCAAAATACAAGTGGTTCTATGCACTGTCTATTACATGTCCCTATCAGAAGACTCCATTGGAAGATCAGGAATGTTCTTCGAGAGTGTTTTTCTATTATGAACAAAGCCTGGGGTTCAATTCTCACCATTGCAAAAAAAAAAAAAAAAAATTAAAAAGCCAGATGTGGTGGCACATGCTTGTGATCTCAGTGTTTGAGAGGTTGAGACAGGAAGATTATGGGTTTGAACAACTTAGCAAGACCTTGTCTCAAAACAAAAATTAAAAAGAGGGTTGAGGTTATAGTTTATGTGTGGTCTCACCTGAACAGATACTGAATCATAAGATCTTTTAATTTACAACTAGCTGAAACAAAGATATCTGAAAAAACAAAAATGATATTATCAGTCAAATTTATGCTAGTTTTGATTGTCATTTTCTGTGAATTTTTTTTTAAAAAAACTAAAAGGTACCAGACATGGTGGTGCATGCTTGTAGTTCCAGTATTTGGGAGGCAGAGAGTGGAGAAACATGGTTCATGAACAGCATCAGCTACTTAGCAAGGCCCTTCGCAACTCAGTGAGACCCTGTTTCAAAAAAATAAAAGAGTAGCCAGGAGTGGTGGCACAAGCTTGTAATCCGCGCACTTGGGAGGCTGAGACAGGAGGATCACACAAGTTCGAAGCCAGCCTCAGCTACTTAGTGAGGCTCTTAGTAACTTAGTGAGATCCTGTTTCCAAAACTAGGTCTGGGAGTATAGCCCGAAGGTAGAAAAGCCTCTGGGTTCCACCCCCAGTACCACACACACACACACACACACACACACACACACACACACACAAACATAAATAAAAATAAAAATAAAAATAAAAGAGTAAAAAAAATAGGGCTGGGGGGGTATAGCTTGGAGGTAGAATACCCCTGTGTTTCATCCCCAGTACCACATAAATGAAACAAAACTGAACTAAACTAAAAGGTAAAAGCACAATTCAATTTACTCATAATTCCACAAATCAGCAAAGTTAGTTAGATTCAGCTGAAAACTTCTCCCTTTGACCTCACCTGGAATAACTCATGCAGCTTCCATCCTGTGGCCCACTGGAAGGGAAGGACACAGGCCACTCACTCCTGTGTCTGGTCCTGGCTGTTAGCTAGAGTGTGGGGACATTAGTGTCATTTGTCATTTGTCTTTTCATAGTCCAGTCTACTAGTTCTGGCTTCTCTGGGTTGACCATCTCAGAGGAACGTAAATAAGACAACTAAAAAGGTGTAAATGCTTTTTGAGCCTCTGCTTCTCTGCTTTCTTCACATTTACTGATGTTCCACTGGCCAATATATGCCTCATGGCTAGGGTCGACTTTGGAAACCAGAATGCTATATTTTGAAGGGACATTTTATGCTGATTCAGTTTTGTCCTCTAGTCACCATCCTCCTGCATGCAGATTATTCTCACCCACATTCAAACAAAAGTAAACCCAAAGTCTTTTCCAATGGAACTCTTAATTTCTACTCAAGTTTTCTCATTTCTTTTTTTTTTTTTTTGTGTGTGTGTGTGTATGTATGTCTTTCTAACCACCCACATTCTATTTTATTTATCAGACAGGATACTTTGCACTCTTGTTTTTTGCATGGGGTCTTACCTTCCACCAGGAAATGATATAAAGATCTTTGGGCAGTTTAGGCAGGAGAAAATTTGGAATATAATTCATTTTGATTTTTTGTGTAATCTGATTTATTGGGAGAGAACAAACTCATACACATTTAATTTTTTCCTGCAATTATTTTTCTACTATATCTTTATTTCTACCTCCTGGATGATTCCTTGGGTAGCTCTCTTAGCTTTCAGGTATTAGAAAAGCAACATTTATAAGAAGTAAGAAGCTCAGTTATAGCCAAGTGTGGTGTCAAATTCCTACAGTTCCAGTACTCGGGAGTCTGAGATAGGAGAATCAAAGGTTCAAGGTCAGTTTCAGCAATTTAAGGAGGCCCTCAACAACTTAGTAAGAAGATTTTTCACACACACACAAAAACAAGTTCAATCAGAATTGAATCAGTTTTCTTTCCCATCTAATTTAAAGCTTCTTTCCTTGACTAAGACCATAATCTCAAATTCTAAACATCAGCATGGATAAAAAGAATGTGCTCATTTATCTTCCAAGATGGAAAGATCAAAGATGAGAGAAATGGCAAACTCTTTCTTGATTTGTGCTGCAGTGATTTAGACTTTTCTTGAAACTGTTTGGCAAACACCAAATGTCAGCTATCTTTCTGTCAAAGTAGTACTATGGGTTATTCTTCCTGCTGGAAAACATTATATAGCAATTCTCTAAGACAGTGCCTCTTCACCTGAGTTCCATACACCTGACACCTTAACTCCTACTCTTAGAGTAGCCCTTTCCTCCAGGGTAAGTCATTGTCATGGCCTTTCTCTGGAGTGTGGTCCTTTGAAGAAGGCAAGGAGCCCCACAAACTCAAATCACAGGTCATTTTTACTGTTTTCTGAGGCAAAGCCAGCCAAGTGCTCTCCCTTAGTCCTTTAAAGTAAAAATCAAGGACCAGTTCCTATTCACTTCAGATTTCAGGCCAAAGGAAGTCTTATAAAATCTCCTACACCTTATGTTGCTTAAGAAGCACCATTAGATGAGCCTGAGTTTCTGAAACCTGTAACACATCCCAATAGAATATGATGTCAATTTTCCTTTCTGGTGAGCATTTGACTGTTTTTTGAGTGGTGTCTAGCTTCCTCCCTGATTTGATTTGTGTAGGAGCACCTCCTTCCTCTCCCCTAAAGAGGGGAGGAGAAACTATAAATGGGAAGAATCTAATGAACAGCCTATTGTTTAAATATTTGTTTAGCATTTTTTTTCTCTCTGCACACTTAAGTTCTATTTCAATGTAGCAGGTTTTCTCAAGTAACTATTGCTGCTATTTCTTGTTTATTATATTCTCTGTGGATTTGCATGTTTGTAGGTACATATTGCTGCATACCAGGAGATAATTTTCTCAGTCTAATCAGAATAATATACAATTTTTTTTATTCTATAGTGCTTTGTGATTGGTGCCACCAAAATTCATTTCCATCAGACTCAGATTTGTTTTTCTTTTCTTTTTGTGCATTGTAGTCATACATCTGAATGGAGTACAAGATGGTAGAGACATACATGCACCCATCACTCATTTAGCCCTTACTCGATTTCCATCCCATTCCCTCTCCCCTTTTTCCTTCTCATGTTTGGCTGAGTGATTGACTTTGATATGATTGTGAATGTACATCATGTGTATTAGGATTTTTCTCTTTCCCCCCATCCTCCTCAGTTAGGTTGCCTTATTTGCTCATCTTTGAGTTTTCTTTCTCTTCTAGAGTTTCTCCTAAGACCCTTTTTCTCCCTAGCTTCTGTATATTAGGGAGAGAATCTGATGTTTTTACTTTTTGTGACTGACTAATCTCGCTTAGCATAATGTTCCCCAGTTCCATCCATTTCCCTGCAAATGACATAATTTTGTTCTTCTTTATGGCTGAGTAAAATTCTGTTGTATACATATCCCAACTTTGAAATTCATTCATCTGTTGATGGACATTTTGGCTGGCTCCTTAGTTCAGCAATTGTGAATTGTGCAGCTATGAAAATAGGTATGCATGCATTAGTTTGGTAGTTTGGTTTACATTCTTTGGGGTAGATACCCAGAAGTGGTATAGCTGGATCATATGGTAGGTTTGTTCCCATTCTTCTGAGAATTCTCCATACTGTTTTCCAAAGTCATTGTACGAATTTGCAGTCCCACCAACAATGTATTAGAGTTCTTACATCTCCACATCCTTGCCAGCATTTGTTGTTGGTTGTGTTTTTAATATTTGCCATTCTAGTTGGAGTCAGGTAAAATATCAGGGCAGTTTTAATTTGTATCTCTCTGATTGCTCACTTTTTCTTTGCTGCATTAACCAAGGCTGTGTGCTTACCATTGCTTTCATGTCATGACTCTCCTTCCTTTATTTCTATAAAGAATGTTTTTTCTTCTAAAACCACAGAGTCTATAAGACTAGACCTCAGAGAGCCCCTGGTCCTGTCATGAGTCCAACCCTAGGTGGAAGAACAGGTTAGTGAGTTCAATTTTCACATCATCTTTCTAGCCTTGCTAGTCCCAGAAATACCAGAATCCTTGACATGCCACACAGTCTGGGAACCTCTTGACAGTCACAGCTCTCTGCACTACTCTAAATCTTTCACATCTCTCTTGACACTTTCCAGCTGTCCTCTGACATACTCTGGAAATCCTTGTTGATAAGTAGAAAAAGTAGATTGAAGTATCATTATTGTTTTCATTTTTTACAAATGTTTTTCTTTCCCAGCAATTATAATATAGAAGGATGAAAAATTTATATTGAATATGCAAAAATTCTAGCGCTCATCCAGTCACTAAAAACTGAAATGAAATGAGTAAACGAGACCATTTTGCAGTTTGGAGTTATCCTGCAATATAGCTGGATCACAGGAATATTCAGGGTCATCATTATGGATGAGAATAGGCCCTTAACTTGTCTATTTTAGGTGAAAGGCAATAGGGAGTATCAGCTGATCTATTATGAATTCTACCACTTAATCCTTCCATTTGCTTCTAGAATGGACTATACTGAAATTATTCAAATGTGTTTCTGTAAGTGCCCAAAAAAGACCAATGTTAGAAAATATGCCCTTTCAAGGCATACTCAGCTAAAGTTGTCATGGCCCCAACTATTTGAGGCAGCTTTCTTTGTAGAAAGTATTGAAAAAAATAAATATAAACACACTATTTTACTAAAAATTGAAATATCTTAGGATTTATCAAGGTAAGAAGTAACTGGAACCTATGCATAAACATGAGGTTGATTGCATCAACATGGAAAGTAATATTTTTAATATAAAACATGGTTTTATTAAAAACATGGTTTTAATAAAACATGGTTTACTTTTTTAAAAATCATAAGTTTTTTATTTATTTTTATTGGTGCATTATAATCATACATCACATTGGAATACAAGACTTGAGAGGATATACAAGCACACATCATCCAATTAGCCCTCATCCAGTCCCCATCCCATTCCCTCCCCCTCCCTCTATCCCATGCTTGTTTGGTGATTAACTTTGATGCATTTGTTTATGAACCTCCTGCTTTTTAAGAGGCTCCATCCTCCCCTATTCCATGTTCTCTGATTGGTCACCTTAATTGCTTCACTATAGGGCCCTTTCTATAGCTCGACCACTTCCTGTTGCCCCTTTCCTCCTAGTTATTGCTGATTAGGGGAATAATCTGATTTTAATTTTCTGCGATATTTCTCTGTGCATGCCGTATTGCAAATACCGATCCCACTCTTGATGGCCCCAGTTGTGGCCTGGCTACCCGGTGGACTGATCCAGAGCTCGAGGGCTCAAGCAGCAGCCTTACCTCATGGGAGGCCCCGGTTCTGGTCTCGCTGACCCTGACACTGGCCTAACCCCTCAGCTGGCTCCGATCCCGGCCTCGGAGGCCCCAGCGCCGGCCTTCCTCACAGCAGGCTCCGATGTTAGCCGATGGCCCCGGCATCGGCCTAACCTCTTGGCAGGCTCTGATCCAGGCCTCGGAGGCCTCAGTAGCGGCCTTGCTTCATGGAAGGCTCCGATGCCGGCCGCTGGCCTCAGCACTGGCCTAACCCCTTAGCAGGCTCTGATCTCAGCCTCACTGGCCCCAGCACCGGCCTAACCCCTCGGCAGGCTCTGATCCCGGCCTCAGAAGCCTCAATAGCAGCCTTGCCTCACGGAAGGCTCCAATGCCGGCCAGTGGCCCCGGCACCGGCCTAACCCCTCAGCAGGCTCTGATCCTGGCCTCAAAGGCCTCAGCATCAGCCTTGCCTCATGGCAGGCTCCGATCCCAGCCTCACTGACCCCATCACCAGCCTAACCCCTCAGCAGGCTCCGATCCCGGCCTCGGAGGCCTCAAAAATGGCCTTGCCTCACGGAAGGCTCCAGTGCTGTCGTTAGCCCCATCACCAGCCTAACCCCTTGGCAGGCTCCGATCCCAGCCTCAGAGGCCCCAGCACCGGCCTTGCCTCATGGCAGGCTCCAATCCCAGCTTTGCTGTGTCCGTCGCCGGCCTCACCCCTCGGCAGGCTCTAATCCAAGCACCCTCTTCACCCAACTATTTGTCCCATGTTCTCGAGGGTGCGTGGTGGTAGCATTCTGCCTCTGGGGTCATTACTTCAAAGGTTCCACGTGTAATGCATCAGATCTCTGCCTCCCCTGAGTAGTGGCCACTGCCATTGCCACTGCCTCCACCATTTCAAATCTTTCCCAAGTTCTTTTTCCACTCTGAATGTTGTCCAGTCTTCCTAAGCGTGCGCGATGGTAGCATTCGACCTTTGGTGTAATTTCTCCAAAAAAAAATTGGTAGGCTCTGATTTCTGATTCTCCTGAATACAAGTCTCCACCGCCAACGCAGAGAATGCTTTCAGCACCGCCTTTCTCCTTGGTCTCCGCTAAAGTCTCTCTCCTTACAGGTGATGTCCAAGATTCTTAACAATGTAGAGAAGAAGCAGTCCTCCTTAGCGGGGAATTTTTCCAATAATTCCAGTTCATTTGGATAAGTTTTGTCTGCATCTCCAGTATCCTGGCATCCGTCACCTCCTTGACCCCTCTCCGATAGTTTCCTTTTTTCTTTTTCTTTTCCTTTTTTACAGGGTCCTTTCGGGTGGAAAGGGTTTCGCCTAGGGGTGCCCCACCAATGCCTGCCCACCCACCCAGGGTCGGGGCCAGGGGCCCGGACCACAGGGTCCTTCCGGGTGGGGAGGGGGTCGCCCAAGGGTGCCTCGCCAGTGCCTGCCCACCCGCCCAGGGTCGGGGCCAGGGGCCCGGACCACAGGGTCCTTCCGGGTGGAGAGGGGGTCGCCTACGGGTGCCCCGCCAGCGCCTGCCCACCTGCCCAGGGTCAGGGCCAGGGACCCTGACCAAAGTAATATTTTTAAATGGCCTTTTGTTTTTAGGTCCCCTAGAGAGAGTTAGGTCCATGAAAGGCCCCAGCAGGTCATCTAATAATGTGGCAACATGGCTACAAGTTTTGGCAAAATTTGTGAGTGGGAAATTCAACTGTACTTAAATATAACTGCTATGTGTTTGCACTCCAAAATCCCCTGGGTTGTATTTCACCACTATCTGGTGTTGTCAGTGACAAGGACATAGCTTCGGTTACAGAGAATTGTGAGTCTCTTTAGTGTATGCTATGTGCTCCAAAGTCACTTCTGAGCACAGCTCAAGAATTGATGGCCATTCATTCAGATGCAGGAATGGCTTCAGATGCTCCGGCCACCCATCGTGGCCCAGTGGAACTGGGACTGATACTGCAAGGTCAGAGTTCAGCCACCCGTGTGCCATGGTATCAGACATCAGTACCCAATGGCTATAGGTTAGAATTTGCTTCAGAGAATAATAATATTATTTACTGAACAAGGCCCCTTGAAATGCTCCAATATTTTACAGCTCACATGAAAGAATCTTAAGAGACATTCAAATTTGACAGTAATCCCCCAAATATATTTGATATTACTAGTAATAAGATAGGAAGCAGGAAACATTTTTTCTACAACTATGAATAATAACTATTTCAAAAATGTTTAAAGTACTGAATTATCTGAGAAAATATCAAGTTACTATTTTTCTAGTAAAATAATAGTATATAATGATACCTTATGAACAAGTGATCTAAGAGTATAATACCAAATGTTGAAAATGTATGTAAGACATAATAGAAGTGTCGCAGGCAATTAATAAATTTAAAAAGTATTTTGTGATACTTGTGATTGCTATTTTTTGTGGTACTGGGGATTGAAACTAAGGGCATTCTATCTCCAAGCTACATCCCCAGACCTATTTTTTATTCTTTATTTTGAAACAGGGTCTCACTAAGTTGCAGAGAGCCTCACTAAGTAGCTGAGGCTGGTTCAAACCTGCGATGTTCCTGTCACAGCCTCCCAAGTACTGGGATTATCATCCACTACCACATCTGGCTTTGTTATTGCTTTTTAAAGACAGAGTTTTTCATTATTTTTTTTCTTTTTCAATTCCATATATCCTTTGCAATCATATGTTCATTTAAAGACCGCCTCATAAATTTTGTACATTTTAGGTCCCACAAACTTGAATTTGCTACTTCTCTTAAGGTATATATATATATATATATATATATATATATATATATATATCCATATATAGATAGATGAATAGAAAAAGTGAACACATCTCTCTCCCTTATATTTACATCAGTTTCTAGGAAGTAAAATTGGTGAATGCAGACAGAATACAAATGAAACAAGGCTTTATGGATTAAAATCAATATTTCAATGCAAATAGCTTGCACTTAGGAGCTAACTAGGAGCCAGTTCAAAACACATAGATGACTCACATAAATTAAGCAGACTTCTTAATGGAATACATGTGAAAATTAAGACAAAAAGGGCAATGACATCTCATTTAAGAAAATGATCCAAACAGGCCAATCCCTTTTGTGGCGATGGAACATATCCCCCCACCTCACCCCCCCAAAAAAAACCTAGAAAACATTAACAGAATTAACAGAATGGGCTATCTAGACCCTTTGGGGAGGTGGAACATATCTCCCCACCAAAAAAAAAAAAAAAAAAATCCTGGAACACATTAACAAAATGGTCTATCAGTCTGTTCCATAACTGACTCTCGGCTCTTAGTAAAGGAGATGGATATAGGAGCCATTTAGATTTGGAAAGTATTTTGTCTAAAGATGGATTTATGAGTTAAGGAACATTTTTTTCAAACTAAATAGTATTATATTTACTAGTTTACCTATTATTTTGGTTTACTATTGCCACACTCAAAGTCTCATCTGAAAAGTGGTAATTTGATTTCTTTTTTAAAATGTTAATTTCCGCATCACTTTTGGCTACTTTGTTGGAATGTGGTTATCTTTGTTGTCCCTCAAATTCTCAGAAGTTTAGCTTTTAGAAACAACATGCTTTTGAATAAAACCTAATTTGCAGAGATGTACTGAGGAACTTGTCTTTATTATTCTTAAACAGAAAAATTTTAGTTGTGAATAGAATTTGGGTAATATTTACATTTTTAATAAAACATGGACTTTCTTCTTTTTTTTTTTTTTGGTGGTATTGGGGTTTCTGGAAACCCTTCTACCTCTGGGCTACACTCCCATACATACATACGTGTGTGTGTGTGTGTGTGTGTGTGTGTGTGTGTGTGTGTAAAAATATATTTTTTAAAATTTTGAAACAGTCTCTTAAGCCAGCAAGGCTGGTCGAACCAGTGCGATCCTCCTGTCTCTGCCTCCCAAGCACAGTGATTACAAGAGTGCAACACCACGCCCGGCTCTTTTTCTTTCTTAATGAACAAATCTTTGGACTAGAATGTCCTAAAATCATGAGAAAAGCAATTTTTATACCAACATTACCTCTGCTCAGAAGAGAGATCTCAGGTGTCTTAGCGTCTATATGAGCATGAGCCCCATCCAATTCATACTTAAGTGTCGTAATGGAACCTAAATCTTAGTTCTGAGATGGGGATCAAATATAATCTTTAATGAAATGTTTTAACACAGGGACTTTACAAAATAAAAACTTTATAAAATTCATTTTAACTATTTTTTCAAAAGTAATTAAGCATACCTTGTTGCTAAAATACTGTCAAAATTTTTAGAAAAAAGTTGTGTGTGTGTGTGTGTGTGTGTGTGTGTGTTGCTGAAAATTGAACCTAGGAGCATTCTACCTCTGAGCTACATCCTCGACCTTATTTTGCATTTTATTTTAAAACAGGATTTCACTAAGTTGACAGGATCCTCACTAATAAGGCTGTTCTTGAACCTGTGATCCTTCTACCTCAACCTCTCAAGTACAGGGATTACAAGTCTGTACCACCACATCTGGCAGAAAAAGCTCTTAAAGAAACTAAAATGAGTGAATAGCACAGTCCTGAAAATTTTAATAAATAGAAATGAAGTGTTATACCTGCTAACTAAGATGAGTACATTTTTATTTTATTGTCTGGCAAACATAATTTGAAAAACAATCAGTAGTATTTTCCCCTGGGAAAGTCTACCTGTCCCAGCCATGTCAATATTTCTCTGAGGTGGTGACACAGAATAAGTCAGACTTATGGACACTTCTTCGTTTTATACATGGCTTCTACTAAACTTAGCAAAGAAATGAAAAATTCATTCCATTACTATTTTTTATTTTGGGGGTCGCAGTCTAGACATTCCAGTAAAAAAACAAATACTGTATCTTACTCTAGAAGACTCTGATTTAAAAGCATATTATATAATCAAATGCACCAATATATTATATATTCATTTTTTCTTTTTTTTCTTACAGACAGAATTTGAAGCTTACAATTTTGCAGAAGGTTAAAGAAATAACAAAAATGGATGAAATTTTGTTTCATTCTTTTTGACCATTATTAATAATTATATTTGCTTTTCTTTTTAGTAAAGGAAAACATATGAGGTTTTACAACCAAATTATAATTTTTATTTTTAAGTTTAATTTAGTGATTTCATGAATCTTAGTCCTTTTAATAAAATCCTAAGATTTTTATATAATACTCTAAAAATTCCACATGTACCCAAATTTTATATTACTCACCAATAGCAATAGCTGCATAATAATAAATTATTTTATTGTTTGGATGTTCAAGCACTGAATTAAGTGCTTTATTAAATTGTTTAATTATTCTATAAAGTGTCCATGTGAGATTCAGTATTTAACATTTTATAGATGAGAAAAATAAAATTAAGGTAAAATAAATCCCTTGCCACAGGGATCTGTCCAGCAATTAATCAAATGGAAACTTATGTTTGAACTCAAAGAGCTATTATATTTAATGCTTCTCAGAGTTATCCAGAAAGAACCATGTTTCATGCCATTATTGGTCATGATGATAATAATATTAACAGTTCATAATTTTGAAGTCTTACTATGCCTTAGACTGTATTGAATCCTTTATCTACCTGTTTTTAAATTAGTACAAACTCCCTATGATTTTAGTGCTTTTGTTATTTCCATATCTTCCTGAAAACTCAATTTTTGAAGAGGCCAAAAACGTGCTGCAAAGTCACACAGGTTCACCTATCAAAGCCTGTATTATGTATTCCTACACAAGCTGTTCTACTCAGAAAGATTAGATATGTATCAAGATGGAATAAACTGAAAGATGTCATAGTTTACTCTATAAATAGGTTCATCTTTGGAGACTGCAGGCTAAATCACTGTTCAAAAGAAAGTAAGAGTTGATTTATGCATTGTTAGTCTTGACTAATCTATAAGATAGCAAGGGCCACCCTAAAGAATCCAAAGAAGGGACTAAGAAAGAAACCCAGGATACAGTAGGACAGGGCCAACAGGGTCATTGGCTGGAAAAAATCTTACGCTAAAAGAAAATTTTGACCTGAGCAAAACAATCAAGCACTATGACTATCTTTGTGACAAAATAAAGAGCAAGCATAATGTACTTTAAAAAACCAAATCCAAAAATCTTGTACATAAATAACATGCAGAGAGCAGGAGCTTAGCTTCAAAATTATTAACAAATATATTCAATTTCTTCATAAGAAGTTAATAAATTTTAAAAAGAACAATATCTCAAGACTTTCTGATGTTTGCTAATTTTCAACCCGTGACTTGTTCATTATCACATTGACACAGTTGTTCTTTCAAAATGATTGAAAAATTTAAAAACAAAGTACGTTTTCCCAAAATTGCATATAATTTGTATTGGGCCACCTACATGCTTGATATGAGGTTTATTTTATTTTATTTTATATTGTAGTACTGGGAATTGAACCCAGGAAAATTCTACCTCTGAACCACATCCCCAGCCATATTTTATTTTATTTTATTATTATTTTTTTTGAAACAGGTCTCACCAAGTTGTGAATGGCCTTGCTAAGTTGCTGAGGCTGGCCATGATCCTGTGATCCTTCTGTCTCAGCCTCCCAAATACTGGGATTACAAGCATGCACCAACACACTCAGTTTGATATGCGATTTTTAAACTATTAGAGTTTTTAATAATCTCTTTACTAAGTACAATAGAGATAGTCCCATATGCAAAATAGGTGTACTCTGGAAATATAGTACAAAAAATAATTGTGGATTAAACAAACCTAGTAAGAGATATATCTTCATTTCTCAGAAACATCCATAAAAACATTGGACAAGGTTAAAAAGTAGAAGTTTAGGCACCATGATAATTATCTTTGGCATGGCACCTCTGGTTTGTATTATGTTAACACTTTTAAAAAATCATAACTTTTTTTCATGAGAACACAAAATATTTTATTATGCCCGTGGAAAAACAGCATCAGCTTAGTCCTTCTGTTCATTTTACAGGTTCTGAGAGTCAGAAACATGGTGTTGAAATTCCTACTCCAGCTTCCATACTTTCTCAGAATTCCTAAATATGAAAATTATGAAGGCTTTTGGGATACTGTGTTCTAAGGAAAGAAAGTGATGCTGTAAAGAATCTATGTTGTCAAATGGGACACTTCAGCCTTTCCCTCTCACTTACAGGCTACTCACTTTTTTTAATCCCTCCTCTGATTCCTTTCTTTCTCTTTCCTACATGAACTCACACTGTAAGATCCCAGAGAAAACTTTTTTTGTTATCCCCTCTTGTACTCAATTGACAATCTTGGTTCAAGCTTTCTTGTTCAACTCTCTCCATATAGGGTTACTACATTTTCCTCTAGTGCATCGCCTGAGGGAACAAGATGAGTCCTTGATTGCTGCCTCGGAATGGAAAGATTGCATGTGGAGAACTGGTTACTAAAGCAAGGGTTATGTTCAATCTCAATGTCTCCACACACAAAGAATCATTTTCTGGAATGCTTGTATCTCTTACCTTCCCAATATTTATTCAACAAGTATTTGTTATACTCCAGTAACTGTCATATTCTCCATTAGTTTCTAGGGCTGTCAAGGTGAATTGGATATGGGCTATGCTCTCAAGGATTTCTCTATTCATACTAGTATGCCTGAATACATCTAGGTACACTTTCAGTATGGCAGTTCATGCTTCCAAAAATAATCACAATAATATTTCCCATACTTTATATTCTTTGTAATGAGATTTAGCCATAGCCCTACATAGATACATTGCTTTCTTCTCTCGTAGAAGGCTTTCTTCTCTCTTAGAATCTGAACTTTATGCGCTATTTTGGTCAACAGTATGTGAGAAAAGTAGACTTAGGTATTTGTTTAGAACACTTTTTTTTGGAAACCACCCTTCTGTTAGGAAGCTCAATTTGCTAGATACAGAGGCTCAAGCTAAGAAAACTGAGGATCTTGGCTAATAGACCTACCCAGAAGCTTAATCAACTCATGGTCACCAAATAAGGCAACTCTGGACCTTTAGCCAGCCCAACACTCCAGAAGAGATGCCAATATAACCCACAGAATTAGAAATTCAATTACTTTGGTTTAAAGCAACTAAGCTTTGGGATGGTTTTTCCTGCAGTGAAAAATAATTAAAACAATGGTTACCAGATGTAAATATTTCTGAGACCTGCCTCCCACTTTCAATACATTAATTTATGTACATGTATTTATGTGAATAAACATGAATTTAACTTTGGTGATCAAGTAGTAATAGTATATATTCAATCAGTTCCAATGTACATTAAAATAGGAAGTTATTATTGTCTTCATTATTCAACAAGAATTGATTGGGGTGACCCCTCTGTAAGCTACTCATAGTTCTTGGCAATGGGGAAGAATATTGGGTCTCTGCCCTTAATAATTCTCAATGTAGGCAAATAGATGCACAATTTCACTTCAGAAAATAAGCCTTTGGTATATCTTTGCAGCCCACTTCTGAAGTCAGCCTCAACTACTGTTACAGTTTCTGTGTGAGATCAGACTTACATCACCATGGCAGAGATCCATCTTAAGCACTTGCCACACATTTTTCTGCATTTTGCCTTAAGGTCTTTTCTAGCAAAATGGAATCACACAAAGAGTCAGTGCCACCAAAGACAGCCCTGCATCATTAAGGGAAGGCAGGCAGTGAACAAGTGTTTCCACCTTCATTCCTTCAAAGAGACAAGCATGGGTACCATTCTGCATTCTGCTCAAAGATTAAATAAAATCAAACCCCTATTTCTTATGTGATGAACTCTGCGGGTAGCACTTACATATGTTATTTTTATTTTTTCATCTGCCAATCTCTTCCTCCTTCTCTCCACTAATAAACTGCATGCATCAAATCTTGACTCAGCCTGTGGTTTTGGGTGAATTCAAAACAAAGTGGGCACAGAAGAGAATCACTCAAGAAAGGACCAAGATAAGTTAATCGTCCTTGACCAAAAATATCATCAGCAGAACACATGTTCATTGAATGGTTGATTGACTGGATGATTAAAGGAGGGAGTTATTATCTTTCTAATAACTTTTTTGATAACTTTAAATCTCTGGTTCCCAAATTCAGATTCTCTTTGGCTACTTAGAGAGGCAAGAGAAGAAAATTGAGGGTACCCTGATGGTGGAGAAGCAGAAGAATAAATGCAGTTACCAGATGTTCAGTTTAAATTTAAAATTAATGTGGTGAAAAAACATATAGTTTGTCAAGAGTGGAATGGGATGGAAAATATTAATAACAAGAATGTCTTATAAATGATGTACTCTCTAAACAGCTGAGTATACAAGATGAATTTAATTTCAAAGCCCTCGTGTCATTAACAAACTACTCTTGTGTTTCTCACCAAGCTTATGGACTCTCCAGGACCTTCTGTGCCTTGTCTCACATGGTAAAGATTCATTAACTTCTCTTCCCTATTTTGTGATTGTTTGACCCCTGAATTAATTTGTCTCTGTAGAATTTCCATCACTATTGGGTATTTTTTCCTCAGACCAAATTACAGAAGAGTAAATTCAATTTGAGTGAAAAATGTTACTCAACTTCTCACTACTTCCAGTATTATTTGGAGTTGCTTATAGGCCTACAAAAGTAGCAAGGAAAAAAACCCTGCCTATTTGGTCAGCAGTTTTCATGCTTAAACAAGATGTTTTATGGAGATTTGTTTTACTGGTGCTGAAGGAATGATCTAGTAGCTAATTATTAATTTCAAATTCAACTAGCACTAAGTTAAGTAGGTGTGATCAGGTCAAAATACAGTAGTTCAAGGTGGAAATAAAAATCCTCATTTTTCTAAAAACCAAAAGAAAGAAAAGGAGTTTGCCTTTCTTTGTGTCACTTAGAGCACGTCTAAGAAAAAGGCATGAACATTTTCTCATTTTGGTTTGAATCAGATTTATTCTTTCAGAAAAGTGTGAAGAATCAGGTTCGTGAATGTGTGAAATGACTCAGAAACATACATGGGCCATGTGTATCTTCACATACTCAATTAGGTTGGCAGGATTTCCATTCACGAGTAGTTTGATCTTACAGTGATACTCAACGTAAGTAATATTTGCAGATGTATTTTCGGGAGTCATGCTCATTGTTATATTACACAAAAGCCGAAATTTGAATCAGGCCACATATATGGAGACTAATCTGTGCACCTGAGCATATACTTCTATAATAAAATTACATAGAAATATATCTTACGATGTTTCGCTAACATTTCTGTCAGTCACTTACACCATACTCAACACTGTTTTTTAAATTATTTTTTCTTAACCAGTTATCTCTGTTTTCTGTCTCAAACTAAATACTAAAGGCTTTATTTTAAATATATATTTCTATTATTATGTATGTCTGTTCTTTCTTAAATTTTTTTTTCAAAAATCATGCCTTCTGAGGCATAAAAAAGCCTTGATTCTGTAAGTATGCTTCTCAATGGCTCAAGATTGCTCCTTAGCTACAGGGTAAATAACTACCATAATGCTGAGAATTCCCAGAAAATTGTAATGTTTGCTTCATTCGTACATCTACCTTTTCTGCACTTCTAAATCTGATGTCATGGAGAGCTGGCCGTGTTTCTGTGGCCTAAGAGAAACACCCATCACTATTACTACAACCCACTCAGACTTCAGTTCTGAATAGAAGTAAACAGGCAGGAACTTTCCTCTGCTTTGTCCACTGTTGTATTGCTGTCACCCAGAACACTGGCTGGCCCAGGGCAGGCACTCGATAGATATTTTTTGAGCAAATGCAATCTTATTCATTATAGTCTAATATTGACAATGTTTATCATTACATTGATTTGCAACAAGAACTATTTGAAAATAATTAGGACGTTCTGTTTTAATTTCAAGTTACTCAATTAGACCCAACTGTTTTGTAAAACAGTTCAAAACTTGGCAAATCCCAAAGCCCAACTGCCAAGGCCTAGTTTGGCAGCTCTCATCAGTCCAGTGCTTGCCCTCATGCTTCTCTGGCCAGCATGAGACTGGTGGTCAGCCATCTGGGGCATTTTTAAAGAATGATCAATGCTGTTGGGCATATAATCATGTTACTTCTCCCCCCTGCCTGTATTCCACCCTCTACGTGTTGGTTTGACAAGTCTGACCCTATTCGTGCGGTCTGACATGCTGTGTTTCTCACACACTTCATTTGCCACATGAACTACTGTAACAGGTATGTGCGCCGATACTGATTTGGAATGCCTCCTCATTAATGAGTGTTAATGAGAAATAAATGTGGTGAAGGCAGAGCTCCTCTACTGGTAAGAATGAGAGCAGCATTCCCTGTATATCACAGTGATATTATATATTCAAAAGTTTTTTTTTTTTTTGTTGTTGTTATTGTTTTTGTTTTGTTTTGTTTTGCGGGTCTGGGGATGGAACCCAGGGGCATTCGACCTCCAAGCTACACCCCCTGCCCTAGTTTTTATTCTTTATTTTGAAACCAGGTCTCACTGAGTTGCAGAGCGGCTCACTAAGTAGCTGAGGCTGGCCACGAATCGCGATCCTCAGGTCTCAGCCTCCCGAATACTGGGATTACAAGCATGAGCCACCACACCCGGCTCTATTCAAAATTTCTGAGTGAGAAGAATATCTAATGTAAGATACAATAGGTAGCGATATCCAGTAAAGCAAACACATTATGCTCAAAATGTAAGGGAGCTTCATTTATCACTCAAAATTAGTCCTTTTGAGTAGGCTCCTCTTCCCCATGCAGTCATTCTGCTACCTCCAATGATATCGTATCATTTTCTACACATGGTTGTCAAGGTTACCCTGCCAGAAGTCTCTATTTCAACCATAAGGAAGAGGAAATGAATGACTTCCAGGGGTGAGCCCTTACTGGCCATTTCCAGAAGTTGTGCCTCAATTCTGCTCCTGTTCTATTCATAGGCACTAATTTGGTATACCTGAAAACAAAGGAGGTGCCAGTCCCAGCAGTTTTCATAATGTCAATATAATCCATCTATGTGTCTGTGCACTAAAAAGAAATAAATTTTGGCAGCCACAAAAATTCGACATTTATATCTCCTTCAGCACAGAACACAATATACTATTATTGTCTCCAACTGATGTCCCTCTGGACCCACCACTGCATTGGTACCAAAGCAACATTTCACATAGGTTCCTCCCCTCCAGTGACTGAGCATGTCAGGATGCTAAGGCATATCAGTCTCTGGAATACACAAACTCTTCCCTCAAAGGACTGTGGATCGAGTGCTCCTCCTATCCAAACTGCCACTGCCTTCTAAGCTAATTCCTACACAATCCTGCTTCCTTCCTCTTCTCATTCATAGAAGTCAGATCAGCACCATGTTTTGTGCGCTCTATCCACCATCTCTGGCTTCTTCTGCTTTATTCTCTTATAGCTGTTTCTCCCAAATGAATCTCCTGAAAATCTACTCTCATCTTGATGTCGGCATCTCCGAGAACTCAAGCTCACACAAAAATTCTGTCTTGCACCTAATGGTCTCAGCCCAATTATACTCTTCTGATACACTTTTGTACTCTTTTCTCCATATAGAGAACAAACTAAACCCTCTTTCCCCAAGAGAGAATATCCAAATTTCTACTGATTTTCTACCTCCAGAGAATCTAAGCAATATGTAGCCCTCCCTATCAGGGTCCAGTATGATACCTCTTTGCCCTGTGACTTAAAACCTTGAAAAGATTAGATACCTGGACAGCCATTCTCATGGACACATTCTGTGATGGAGCAGGGATGGTGTTATTCATACTACAAATATTATTTATTGATTAAAAGTAAACATAACAATCACTGGAAGTAAAAAATAAATAAAAATTTATAAAAGAAGGAATTCTCAGGGAGAGCTATTATAAAAAAAAAAAACCTTCCTTATCAAAGGAGAAAAATCCATAATTAGACTTTGAATATTCTTGGTTCTTTGTTCACCCTGAATCTATTTCTGCCTCTGGGTAGAATTGTCCTCCTATTAAAGTGGAGATGGGCATTGAAGACGGGACTATGTAGCTCTCTTAGCTGATTTCCTGATGGCAGAAGTTTGGAGGGTCACTGCTTGTTTTATAGTGACTGACTTTTTCAGGCAAGCATTATGGTTTCTTTAAAAATTCGGTGTCCTAGCTGGGCATGGTGGTGCATGTTTATAATCCCTGCACTTGGGAGGCTGAGATAGGAGGATCGGACAGGTTTGAAGCCAGCCTCAGCTACTTAGTGAGGCTCTCAGCAATGAGACCTTGTTTCCAAATAAAATATAAAATAGGTCTGGGATAAAATAGGTCTGGGAGTATAGCCCAGAGGTATAAAGTCCCTGGGTTCCATTCCTGGTACCACAAAAAAAATAAAAATAAAAAATAAATAAAAGTTCAGTGTCCTCAAACACTTTGTTGACCTTTGACATCTGTGTTTTGGTCAGTACTGCACACCAGTTACCACTCCTAAAAGTTATATTTTTGGCCACTGAACACAGAGGTCCCTACCTGTTGTCCCAGTATTTGGGAGGCTGAGACAGAAGGATTGCAAGTGCAAGGCTAAGCTTGGCAACATTGTGAGACTTTGTATCAAAATAAATAATAAAAAGGGTTGGGTATAGCTCAGTGGTAAGTGCCCTTGGTTCAATCTCCAGTGCTACAAAATAAAGTAGTAAACATTTTTTAATAGCTGGTCATGGTGGTGCACACCTGTAATCCCAGAGGCTGAGGCAAAAGGATCACAAATTTGAAACCAGCCTCAACAACATAGGAGAACTGTCTCAAAATAAAAAAATGAAAAGGGCTAGGGGTGTTGCTCAGTGATAGAGTACCTCTGGCCTCATTCCGCAAGTACCACAAAAATAATAGTAAAAAATTAAAATTAAAAAGTTGTATTTTTCCTCATTCATTTTTATCTTTCTTGGTTTTGATTTATTTATTTGCTTTCTCTCACATAATCTAATGACAGCTGATAGGAGAGTAATGAAATTCATAAGACAATAAGAAGGCGACACCCTTAATCTTATTTTTGCTGTGGGAATTTGTTACAAGAAAATCCTCCTGCCCCCAACAGTTAATAGCCTAGAAAGTCAGCATTTACAATCTTGAAGAAGCACAAGCTTTGGACTTTCCTCCTTTTTTTAAAATCTATTTTCATAAACTGGCCAAGAACTCAGGTTCTTGATTGAGCTCACCCATTTGTCAAATACAGCAAGCATGAGCCAATCTGGCTTTCCCCCAACTTTCTACAACTAATAATCCTCCTTCCCACCAAAGGACAGCTTTCAACAAAAAACTGACAAGAGCCAGGAGATAAATCTCCCATATTCTTTGCCTATGACAACTCTGAGAAATGTTTCTACACTGACCCAATGCTCTTAGCAGATTTAAGCTCTGGCTGCCCATAGTCATAACTTGGTTGATAATAACGTTTATTGGCTTCCTGCCCTTTACTGCCTCACTTCCCCACACCCTACCATGCTTCCCCAAATCAGCTTCCAAAAAAAAAAAAAAAAAAAAAAAAAAAAAAAAAAAAAACTACTTACATTCCAACCCCGAGGCTTCTTCTACAAGAATTCAAACTAAACACTACTGGATTCCTAGTGTCTATAGTCCTCAGGATATGGGCAAGAAACATTACTGAATGGTTGCTAAACTCATTCTAAACATGAAATTTCATCATTGCCAAATATTTTTGTTTTACTTTCTTTGGAATAGAAAGCTTGTTATTAACTTGGATATCTAGCCGGGCGTGGTGGCGCACGCTTGTAATCCCCGTGCTTGGGAGGCTAAAACAGGAGGATCGCACAGGTTCAAAGCCAGCCTCAGCTACTGAGTGAGGCTCTCAGCAACTTAGTGAGACCCTGTTTCCAAACAAAATATAAAATAGGTCTGGGAGTATAGCCCGGAGGTAGAAAGTCTCTGGGTTCCACCCCCAGTACCAAAAAATGAACATAAAAAATAGAAAATAAAATAAAAAATAAGATAACTTGGATATCTTATTATTTCCCTGTGACAGTGATTCCTAATGTATGAGGACCTAAATTTAAGAAAAGATAAAAATTTCTCTCAAAAAAGTCATACAAGCACAAAAATACTAATTTTATAGGATATGGGTAATTCATAGAACCACTAGTCTCAAAAGTTACCACCAACTCAGATTATTAGCTCCAGGGCTATGCCAATGCTAATAAATATCACAAATCCATAATTCACATTCTTTACCTTCTTCCTAAATTCTACCTGAAGAATTACACATGAAATGCTATAAAATAAAGACTTACCATACGTGAAAAATAAAGTGTAGTCTTTACCAGTGCAAATTTTGAAGTCAGAATGTCTGAATGAGCCTGGCGAGGTGATGCACACTTGTAACCCCCGTGCCTGGGAGGCGGAGACAGGAGGATCGCGCAGGTTCAAAGCCAACCATGCTGGCTTAAGAGACCCTGTTTCCAAATTTTTAAAAAAGTATAAAATAGGTCTAGGAGTGTAGCCCGGAGGTAGAAGGGCTTCCAGGAACCCCAATACCACCAAAAAAAAAAAAAAAGATCTGAATGATATTGGGCAGATTACTCAACCTCTCTATGCCTGATTTTCTTTCTCTGTAAAACGGAACAATTATTATGCATGTTGCAAAGGATTAAAAGCGTGAATCCATAGGAAGTACCTAGAAAAGTGTATGGCCCTTATAAATCACTGCAAAACTACCACCTATTATTATTCTGACACTGTACTCTGTGAAATTCTAGGGATTTTTTGAATGACATTGATGGCTGCTCCAAGACCTCTTACCTCAACTTCAATAAATAAATTCCAGTTTTATCTATTTTCTGACTACTTTGTAGACACAGTCCCAGAACAAAGTCTGAAGCTTTGTCTCAGTTGCAAGGAGCTACCTTGGCCAAAGACAAATCTCCCCCAGAGAATACTCAATGACTACCAATAGCAGAGGAACAAGATCCCAGCCATTTCATCCACCCTGGAAAATTCAATTTGATAGGTCATATATGCCAGGGAGCTCCTTGTTGGTTTGGACAAGGCTTTGTCTGGCGTGCAACTGAGTTTCTTCTTCTGCCAAGTCCTCTCTTCCTTTCACAGGTGCTGATAACCTCTGATAAATAGGCTGTGTGCCAAATCTCCTCTCCATAGTCATTGTTGGCTTCTGAAAAACCCAACTTCAACAACTTCCATGTAAGATTCATAAAAACAAAGAAAATAAACAAAACTAACATGGTGTGTTGGTACAGTGGAATAGCTTATCATGACCTTTAGTTGCCTGATGAATTTAGGACTTTTATTCAGAGAGATTATAAACTTCTCAAAGGTAAGAGTGTGATTATCTAGATGGAAATACTTAATCCCCACTTTATTGTCTCTTGGGCTTCTGTTGATTGATTGGATAATTGATAGCCTCATGATTAACTGATATGACAAACACATATATAAAACAAATTTAGACTTTTATTTTTTTTTTTACTTCTTACTATTGGTGCCCAAAACAGGAAATTTCAAACATACATAATTTATTTAGATTGAAAAAGAAAAAATCAGGAAAAAGTTCCTAAATTTAAAAATCAAACTATCACACATCTGTTAATCAAAGCTTTTAGTAATTATTTACTAACTTGCCCAAAATCCTTGGCCTCCTCTCTTTTAGCTGGACGAATAGAAATCTACTTAAGCCAGCCTCATATGTCAATGTTTGTCTCTGCTTCAGAGCACTCAGACCCAGCCTTGCAATGCCCCCGGGACTCTTACAAAGGCTTCAATAAGATCTTCCTTCCAGAGACTCTTTGATGACTCTACTAATTCAATCTTCTTAATAGTGAACTGAAATCAGCCTTAGTAAAACTTTCAATGATTCATTTCAATTTTCCATTTGAAAAAAAAAAATAAGCCTACCCTCTTACCGATTACAACCCTTCAAATATTTTAAGGCAATTCTTAATGTTACCTTAGGATGTTTCCTTCTCCAAGCAAACAATCCCTTGTTTCTTTCAAAGATGAGATTTTCAGAATATCTGTCATCCTACAAGTCTTCCTGTAGATACATTCTAGTTATTCAAAGGCATTTAGAATTTTGGCAGACAAAACTTAATACTTTATAGCCTAGTTGGTTGGGATTATTTATTTGTTTCTTTGTTTGGGACATTGCATTTGTATTACTGCTTTCTACCTATTCACCCATTTTTTAGCCTCCTTGTTATATTACATGGTCCACCATATGACTTTTCTGCCAGATTTTTATAAGATGACTTCTCTCTAGCTTAATTAGACCTTTATGATCTAAAGAACCCCCTCCAGTCAATCTCAGCCAAGATAGAATTTCCTCATTAATATCATGAAAAATTTTCCCGCTTGGCCTTTTTAAGAAACCATTATGAAGTAGGAATCTTATTCAGATGCTTGGTGACATTGTTACACTGACTGAATACTAGCTCTGTGTGTGTGCTTTATAGGAACGCTGGGATCACCATATATAAAATACAATCTATGAAACAGAATTTTATTTTTATAAGGGTAAATTGATTCAGAAGAAGCAGAACTCCCCTTCTAGAAATTCAAAGCAGGATTGCCATTGTTATTGTTTGTGAATTTTTGTTGTTTAGTCTAGGGTTCATATTTTGTTTATATTGGATTGAGTCTATATACCTTTACCATTCCTGGGGTCCAGCTTCTTCTGTAATTACCTCACAAATGTTGTCCTGTGGGACACTTAGCACAAGAAATTGTGCAAGCTTTTGGGAAAAATCAGAATGTTATACAAATTTACAGCCTGGTGTCAGGTAAAGCAAAACACTAATTTTCCAAATTACTAACACAAATCTAACACAAACTGTGGTGGTGTATTTGTTGCACAAATTTGATTATTTATGAAGAACTGATTTTTCCAGAAGTATAATGTACACTGTTAAAGTAACAGCTAGTGTTCACTCACAGCTATTTATAGAACAACAACAGTAGATTAGTTTGAAAGGCAGTTTTGTGGAATTCTGTCTCTTACATAGCAAGCCTGTGTTCTTTATTTCATTTGGTAATGCAGGAAAGAAAAATGGATCCTATCACGGATATCTTTCAAAGCAAATTTTGCTTGTGGTGTGAAAATGTTAAAAATGAAAACCACTATTTGAGGCCTTCAAATTCCAAAATCTTCCCTCTATTACATGGAACTCTTAGGTTCCTGGAAAGCAGAAACTGTGTCACACTCCTCTTTATAACCCAGTGCCTAGCACCATCTCGATAATGAGTAGGCCCTACAGAGATGCTTGTCGATCGAGTGAATAATGAATGAATGAATAATAATTGGTGCCAACTGTGAAAGGGAGCATTTGTGACAATCACAGGCATTACATGGAAAAGACAGCAGGAACAATGGGGACAGATGATTGGGGAGCTGCAGAGGAGACATAATTGGAACGTTGTTTAGGAGACCAGAAGAGAAGAAGATGCAGCAGGAGGATGGAAAGTCACCAAGGACCACAGTCTATGACAGGAATGGGAAATGATCGGCATCACAAGCAGGAAGAGAGCCAAAGCGCTGCCGGGAAGTCTGCAACAGGAGATGTGCTCCAATGTGGGAACATCTTGCGGAGACAGCTCTCTATGCACCGGCATGGCATATGCAGCTTGTTAATTTGGGGGTTTAAAAATTATATTTGATATATAAAATTAATAAAGATGATAAAAAATTAAAATTAAGATCCAGGAAATGGATGGGAAGAAGTCTTTAACTACATGTGTTTAATGATCATAACAATTTATTATAAAATGCTTAGAGCTATAGTCATGCTCGTGGGATGAATGATTTTCATGAAATAAAAACAGCTGTGGGGAAATCACAAACTGTAATAGTATCAATAAAACCAATAAAATTAAAAGATGTACCTTGAATGATCATTCCAGTAGACAATGCATATGCAGTTATCTCTTTTGCTATATATGGCTCAATTAAAATATAATTACAAAAAAGTAGGCTAATATTGTCAATATTCAGAATCAGCCAACATAACCTACTACAGGAAGTCTTTTTAATGCATTAGTATGTCTTGAGCAGTATACACTTACGAAAATATCATATTGTATCTTCTACTTTACAACTTGCTAAAGAATAGAAAATGCCATGTACATTGGGGTAAAGGACTGCAGTTTTTGCCCAAGATCATCTGTATTATGATTAATTGAAATAGATGGGTGTGTGAAGAGTAAAAAGCCCATGGAGATAGAGGCCATAAACACAAGGTGAACCTCATACTAGAGTGTTAGAGATTATTTATTTAAAAAAATATTTTTAAAGTATTATTATTATTTAAATGATCAAAAATATAGTGGATGTGCAAGATGGATACATTTTGATTTTTTAGGAAAATGTATGTCTTTAAGTTACATACATTTTTATCACATTTGAATACATTTTTGGTTTTAGTTTTCATATAAGTTATAACTTTTAACAAATTTATGTACCTTATAATTTGTGAGAAGTATACCCCCCTCAGTATATGACATGATTTGTTATTCAATTAATAATACATTGATATTGCATAGGATCTTTTTTTTAGTTAAAATTTTATTTTTTTTCTTCTCACAGCAATTTCATGAGATAAGCCAATTAGGTACAATAATCTCCATTTTAGAGTTAAACTAAGACACAAAGAAGTTAAACATCTCAGTTATGGTCACACAATCGCTTGACCTTCTAGAGCTCACTGCCATTTATCTGAGTTGTATTTCTTTGAAATCCTCCTCCAACAGACCTCCTTCCTTCCCGTTTTTTGATGCCCTTGTTGCACAGTACTGGTTAGTGCAGTTGGAGTGTTGATATCTGATTGGGTGGAAGTAGATCAGTCTAATACAAACAATAAGTGCCACTGGTGAGACTCCTCTCCGAGGCTCTAACAGGATCTTTCTTCATTTCCAAAGCTGGAAGAGTATGACCTTTAGCCATTAATGATCACATTTACTCCTTCAAAAACAATCTCCTTCAACCAAGCAATCATTTGAAGGAGAAATAAGCAAAAAAAAATTTAATTAAAAGAAATAAATAATTTTTCAAACAAGAAATAAGAAAAAAACAAATGGAGTGATTATATAATGGTAAAACTTCATTTAGAGTCTCAAGTAGAGTCTTCATGATAAGCTATTTCTAATGCATTATATAGATTTTAGGAATATAAGAGGTGGCATGTCCTCCCGGACAAAAGACCTCATACCATTCCAGTAATCCTGATCATTTAGCACCATAAATACTCTCCTTTCCTCAAGGTTCCTGCTCATGAATTTTTCAATATCACTCTTTTTCATAGTAGTTTTGATTTTTTTCTTTGACTCTCCATTATGCCATTAATATAATCCCACAGAGGCCTTTTCAAGTAGAACGAGAGCAGCACTTAATTACTGGAATTAGAAATGACAAACATCACAGTTTTTATCTAGTTGATCTCCTCTAAGTAGTTCTCTGTGTAAATTTGAATAATCTTGAATCTGTGACATTTAACTTTTCACAAAGTCTTCTGAAATTATTTTTCAGTGTACTCTCACTTTCAATTTCCCCAGAATAAGACAAGCTTTTTTTCTTTATTATTATGGGCCAGTGAGTAATATGATAGAAACAGAAGCCCCAGAGTAAACATGAGCTTTAGTCTCCATCTAACAATTGCCTTTTCCCCTGCCTTAAGCTTGTTTTCCATTCATTGATATCGATAACAATTTCAAAGAAAAAGTTCATCAGCCAGGGCAGTTAGGATTCTTTAGATGTAAGTTATAGAAACTGACTGTGGCTTATACAAGCAGAAGAGCTTGCTGGAAGAACAGGTGGTACCAAGAATCACTGAAAATCTAAAGCCAGTTGTGAAAAAAAGATAAGGACAAGGTCAGCTGTGAGGGTTTATATTTTGGGAGCCTCTCAGCTATCACCTCAAATATTCTCAAGGGAATTCAAGGCTTAGGTCATTTTTTCTATACTTTGTTCAAGACTGGACGCACCATCAATGAGAATCGTTTGGCCAAAACTTAATCTTATACCGTGGTGGTTAATTTTAAGCATGAACTTGGCCAAATTAAGGGATACTTAGATAGATGGCAAAGAACATTTGTGTGTGTGCAGAGATTGGATACAAGAGATTGAAACCAGGGTGCTCTACCACTGAGCTATATCCCAACTCTTTTTATTTTTTATTTTAAAGCAGGTTCTCACTAAATTGCTGAGACTGGCCTTAAAAGTGGTTCTTCCTTGCTCAGCCTATGAAGTACTGAGATTATAGGCATGTGCTATGCACAAAGCCCACTGCAAGCATTATTTTGGAGTGTGTCTATGAGGGTGTTTCCAGAGATTGGTATGTGAGTGTAGGGATTGAGTAGGTAAGAATTCCCCTCAGTGGGCACCTTCTATCCAATCTTGAGGAAGGCCCAGAGACAGAAAAGAGATTCACTCTCCCTCTCCCATAGTATTGGGACACCTTGCTTCTCTTGCCCTTCAATAGCAGAACTCTGGTTCTTTAGCTTCAAGATTTGCTTGCAACAGTACTCTCCCTCTGAAACTCAGCCTTGAATTGAGAATTATACCAGTGACTTCCCTGGTTCTGTGACCTCTGGACTTGGACTGAGCCAGGTCCCCAGCCTCCTTTGTTGTCCAGCTTGCAGCTTGCAGATGACCTATTATGGAACTCTCCACCTCCATCATTCTGTGAGCCAGGTCTCCTAATTAGTTCCCCTCTCATCCGTCTGTCTGTCTGTCTGTCTGTCTATCTATCTATCTATCTATCTATCTATCTATCATATATCCATTCATCCTACTGGTTCTGTCTCTCTAGAAAAGCCTAATACACATGTCATATCTCAATTAGTATGATTGATTTTCAGTCTAATTGAGATTATACAAGATGGGAAAGAGGAAATTCTCCTAAATAAAAGCAGGATGCAGTTAGCAAAGGCAGTCTTAGCAACAAAAAACAATAGCAAGAACAACACATGTCCAGTACCATAAATCATAATCCTTCCTTTTTAAATAAAGAGTATATCAGATGCTAATTAAAATGATTGAGGAATATAAGCTTTCTTCCAGGGTTATATTTCTGGAACTCAGATTCTATAGTGACTTTATTTAATTGCTAACATCTGCTACTTTTTAATTTTCAGCAATCAAGCATCAGCACCACAGTCTTTACCCAAATCCTTATCTCTAAAATGTACAATAATTTATTTTTAGTGAAACCTAATGACCTTTCTTTTCTCTTCAGTAGATTCATACTTTCTGCAGCATCCAATTCTGGTGACCACAGTACATGTTACTTCTTTATTAATTGTCAAGTTTTTGTAAACTACTTAGTATGTAGCTGTCACTCCATAGTGTGAAGAATTAAGAATGATCCCTAAACCCTTAGTGGTTTCACATTTAAATGAAAGAAACTAGGACAAAAATTATGCCATTGCGTACCATGGGATCACAAGATAAATGTTTATGTTCACATGAGGAGTAGAAGCTCACTGGATAGAGAGAAGAATGGAGATTACTCCAGGCAAAGGAAATGACTCCTGCAGAGTTGAAGTATAGTATAATGGAAGGAAATCACAGCAACAGGTTAAGATTCAAGTTCAGTGTAAGTGACTGAATTTGTACAGATACACAGGGACTTGATTGTAAAGGCATTTTTTGTGATTCATAACAAACTTTTAACTTTGGCATATAGGTCATGGTGAGCCATTGGCAATTTTTAAGAGGAAATAATAAGATTTGCATTCTAGGAAAACTTATCTGGTACTTACACAGATGAGACTAAGAATATAAGGAGAAAATTTTGCACTTTTGCAATAATTCTGGTGAAAAATGCAGATGAAGGCCATTGTATTGATTTACTGTGGCTATCTTGAGGGCATAAAACTACAGGCATGTATTCTCTGGAGGCCATAGTCTTAACTGAAGGTGTCACAGGGAGCTGGGACTCAGGCATCTGATCCTTCCTTGTCTAAGATGCTGCTGGGTGCTGGAATTCCTCCTGTCCTGTGCTCACATAACTACAGGTTCTGCCTTCATCTTCCCACGACCTTCTACTCTACCGCATGTCAAATCCCCCCTCCTCACTACCTCTGATAAGAATACCTGGATCATTGGTTTCAGGGCCAAACAGGATAATCTAGGATGATCTTCCATGACTTTAACTTAATTATATTTGCAATAAGGCAACATCTATAGACTGTAGGAATTAGAAAATGGACATAGCTTTTTGAGGGGCAACCACTGAACTCACTACAGCAAGGCAATTGATAGAGAGTATGGAGAGTGGCAGTGTTTATGGGGATTGACATAACCTGTTGAATAATTAATGCACAGAAAAGAGCCCCAGAAGGATGGTTTAAAGGAGATGAAAATTTGAAGAATGACTTTTAGGTTTCTGCATTGAGGCACAAAGGAGAAACTGTGTTTTGTTTTTTTTTTTCTGAGTATCCTTTTTCATCTTCTTAACCCATGGACCTTTAATTTGGAAATGATGATTTTGTTTCCTCATGTTATTACTTATTCCTTAAGAATCTTATAGATGGGGTTATCCTTGTCCGTAAGCGGGACTCTCTTGGATGGGATTTAAGGATGCTCTTTTAAGAGATCCAACTTAACAGGCGCTCTCTCTTTGCACGTTTGCCCTTCACATTGACCTTTCACCTTACTCCTGGCAGCAACAGTGATGCAATCAAGACTTTAAATTAAATGCCATCGTGTGACCATGAGGCTCAGAGCCAAAAGCTGGGGATTTGGAAAAGAAACCTTTAGGCTGGGCATGGTGGCGCACGCTTGTAATCCCCACGCTTGGGAGGCAGAGACAGGAGGATCGCGCAGGTTCGAAGCCAGCCACGCGTGCTGGCTTAGGAGACCCTGTTTCCAAATAAAAACGTAAAATATCTGGGAGTGTAGCCCGGAGGTAGAAGGGCTTCCAGGAACCCTAGTACCACCAAAAAAAAAAAAAAAAAAAAAAAGAAAAGAAAAGAAAAGAAAAGAAAATAAAGGAAAACTTTAGAGCAGAGCAAGAAAATGGAATAAAATGGAATCCTTGATGTTGCCAGCTCTAACCTTCAGAAAAAGGAAATAAACAAATCTTTATTTTTAATGCTCTGTATAATATATTATTTTCATGAAGTCTCAGATTTTCTGTTACTTATCATTTAAAGGATTCTGAGAAATAGAAAAGATTGCATATTTTGTTATATCATTTGTCAAGATAAAATATTACAGGAGAATAAGCATTTGAGATGAAAAATAATAAGTTTAGATTTTGTTCTTTTGAATTAGAATCCTATGTCTTAAGGGCTTTAAGATATATCATAGAATTAAGGTAAGAGTATGAGAAATACAGTTATGAATTTAGAGGCATCACTATAGTAATATATAGGTAAGATCATGCAGAAAGGATGTCCTTACAGAAAAATAGAGGAAGGTCATAGGAAAGAACAGTTTGAGAAAGATAATTATAAAGAATGGAAAGGAAGTAAAATGAGATTAAAAATAAGAGAATGAGGTTATAGAAGCAATAAAAAGTTTATTTCTAAGTGTTTCCCTTATTGTCTGAGCCTTTTAAATCTTTAACTGCCTACAAAGTGTGTGTTTATTCTTCAGTCTTCTATTCTCCCTAAATTTTCATTTGCTTATTTGAGACTTCATTTGCCTTTATGATTTCAATATACCTTGCTGACAATTCACAACCCTATATTATTAACCATGATCTCTTTCTGTCCAACTACCTATAAATCTTTCTTTTCTTTCTACAGAACTTCTGAAACTTTCACAAACCTATTTGTGATAAGAAATTTCATCTATTTTCTAGCATTTGTACTCAAATCATTTTTTTAAATATAACAGTATCTGAAGTTGTTAGAAACTTCAAAAACAAGTTATTGAAATTTCCTTTAAAAGAATAGTAGAAGCCAGGTGTGGTGGCACACGCTTGTAATTCCAGCCTTTGGGAGGCTGAGATAGGAGGATTGCGGTTCATGGACAGCCTCAGCTACTTAGTAAGGCCCTTTGCAACTCAGTAAGACCCTGTTTCAAAATAAAGAATAAAAAAATAGGGCTGGGGGTGTAGCTTGGAGATAGAATGCCCATGGGTTCTATCCCTAGTACCACACACACACACACACACACACACACACACACACACACACACACACAAAATAGTACAATCTTTTGAATGGAAGTCCATGTATATGTTTGACCCTGTCTTGTCTCACATAGGAAATATTTGGAAAAGTAGAAAATACCCTTTATTGTGACTATATTACAGCTACTTTAACAATCTAATATTCCCTGAAATTTCACTCTATGTCCACAAGAAAAATATCAGCCGGACATTTATCTTCCTTGAAATTATGAGCAAAATTAAAAGCAAAGAAAAAATAGGGACCTGAGTTGTTTTTGTTTACTGAAGGGCCAATATTTGGGACAAATTTGTGTTACAACTTGTTCTTCTTGTAAAACTAATCTTAATCAACTAAAATTTCTGATAACATTGCTGTAAAACAAATTATTCCAAGCTAGTAACTTAAGAGGAATTTTCATGGGCTCACAGTGTACTGGTCAGGAATTCAGAAAGGGATTAGCAGACAGCTCTCATCTAAGGTCCCTTTGGTGGCAGTAGTCAATGGTTGGTTGGGGACGCTATAATAGAAATATCCAGATGGCTTACTTGGAAGGCTGGCAGTTGATGCTGGCCTGAGCGCCCCCAAGCGACCCATCAAGCATAGTAGACTCTAGATAGTTGAACTTAAAAGACAGCTGGCTTTCCCCAGAGTGAGAATCCCAAGAAATCCAGGCAGAAGCTGCAAGACCTTTCCTGATCTCACCTTGCAAGTCACCCAGCATGACTTTTATAGCATTCTTTGAGATAAAAACAAATCTCTAAGGCCAGAACAGCTTCAAGTGAAGGGTCCTTGACCTCATATTTTGATTTTAAATGCCTGAGTTTATCTTTATAAAAGTGTGTTTGTTTCAGCTTTCTTAGTGAGAAATACTGAAAGTTTTTACAGCCAATATATACTGTGAGATAGTTACTATCATCTCTTTTGTATGATTATTCTTATGGGGAACACAATAATTTCCATTAGCATAATATATAATTATAATGATAATTTTTTTAGCAACAAAGAAATAATGTAACCTGTTGGGTTTTGCCATTCTACCCTTTACCCTTTAACCATATTTTTAAAAAATCACTAGGGTTAAAACTTCAGTTTATTAAGTCAAGAGGCTACCTCAGGAGGGAAGACTTTAAAAAGTAGTGAAGGTCTTGTTCTTTCAAGCTGTGAACAGCAATTACTTTAAGTCTTGTCTCTGCAGGAAGAAAAAAACAAACGTGCCTCCTAGAGTAAAGGGGAAGTAGTGAAGAAAGGCCTCCTCTTTGCTTGGGGTGGGAGTACTACTTAGAGGACTTTTTTTTTTTTTTTTTTTTTTTTTTTACAAACTGAGTTAGTTTTCCCAGAAATTTCTCTGTAATATAGGTGAAGAGCAAGTTTTACCTATGCAAAAACTAATTCATTGAACATTTTTATTGATTTATTTTAATTCATTTTAACTTGTGACTTCAGCCTTTCATTTTTAAGGTACTTTTGATGTCCTTAAGGAAAGAGATTATAAAATTTTTAGAAAATTTTATTTAAGCACATTTTCCAGTATTTTTAATAATAACTCAAGCAGTTCGACCTAGTCATTGTTTCATAAATAAATCTGTTCTGATAACTAATTTAGTTTATTTTTACATAGTTTAAACTATCCCTTCTCTGCATAATTACAGCCAGCATTATCTTTTATGTTTGCAGAATTGACTAATACAAAAATATTTTTCATAGACCTAAACTCTTTAAGACCTCAGGTTAGCTAATGTTTGAAAAGTTCAGATTCTTATGTCTTGTTTTGCTACAACAACCATAATGGAAATATATTCAATTTATAAAGTACTCCATATGTCTGTCTGTCAAAGGTTATGTCTATACTTCTGGGAGCTGCCAGTACATGTTGGCACTGTCGTTTATTAATGTACCTAGGAACAATAAGTAGATTCTATTTCTAGCATAGACAAATGGTTCCAGTTTTCTGCTTTTCAAGGTAATCATCATATTTGAAGGCACTTCTTGAGATAATAAATCAAGCAGGTCAGGATGGAAAGCCAACATTCACAAGAGAGGGAAAAAAAGTAAGAAACAGCCTTGGTCTTTGACATCTTTGAATATACAAAAGAATACCTGTCTACTTTTGAATTCCTTCATGTATGAGCTAAATAAATATTTATTTTGTAAAGGGACTTAGATGGATATTCCGTTCCACACAACAAAAAGTATCCAAAGGATAAAATTTAATTGCAATGTTTTAGGCACCCACCAGAGCAAAACAGTACTGTTTACTTCTTTGGGAATAAAGACTTTTGGATAGTGGCTTTAACCATGTTATCTATTCCTGAGGGATTACTCTGCTAGGGTCAACTTCATTTCTGCACAGAGAGAGCATTTTAGGAAAGAGTTATTGGGGCCGCTTAATCTATGAGGGGGCTTCATGGGTCAGAGCCATATCGAAGTGCAACATAAGCCTAAGGTCAAAAGAAGGTATTTAATCCAATAGCCTTTAAATTTTTCTTTATTTTAAGAAGGCCTGAGGTTCAAGTCTATACAATTAGTTCAGACTTCTACTGTATACATTGAATGTTGCTCAATAAAAAAATGTGAGAAAGCTGTTGCTCCTTTTTCTTTATCACCTTTTTATTTCAGTGAATGTAGCTTCTACTTTCTTTTTAGCTTAAAAGCATCCATTGCATGATGATGCAAATATCCATAGGGGATGCACGCAGAATTTTCTCATTCCTGTATATTTTTCTGTGTATGAGGTTGGGCTCCAGTAATTGCATGTGTGCATTCAATCATTCCTTTTTTTTCTTTTTTTGTCTTGCTACTAGGAATTGAATCCAGGGGCACTTTACCTCCAAGCTATGTCCCCAGCCCTTTTAAATTTTTATTTTGAAACAGTGTATTGTTAAATTTCTGAGGCTGGCCTCCAACTTACAATCCTCCTGTCTTACCCTCCCAAGTACTGGGATCAGAGGTATGTCCCACCACGCCCAACTTCATTCATTCTTAAAACACCCATTGACCATCTACTCAATGTCAAGTATTGAGCTGACATTCATTCGCAAACATATATAAATAAAATGTTTTGTTATAGGACCTATCCATAAAGTTGTGTATAAATTCTACACACACACACACAGAGATTCTTATGAATGAGTTAAGGAAGGTTCCATAGCAGAAAACTGAATAGGGCTTCCAAAAGGGTCACTAAGTAGGAAAGAACAGATGTGATGCCTGGAAGAGGAAGTGGGCACATCAAGACACTGAAAAATGAGAATACTTTACATAGAAAGGCACTGAGGAAGTCCAGATGTTACTTATCCATGGGAGAGAGGCCTCAAATAATCAGAAAGGTCTGGAATGACACAGTGACAGTTTTAAACATTTTTATTTTACATTTAAATTTTATTTTTAATTTAAATAGAGTCATAGAAAAACTTTAAATGGTGACATTAGATAACAATATTTATATATATTAGGAAAAATTCATGAGGGATGGTTTAGAAGAAAATGTTCTTAAAACTACTCTTTAGTTTCTTGAGCAAGGAGAAAACATCTCAAGTATAATTTTTGCAAGGTTTTAACAAAAATTGTTCTATTTCTTCATTTCTGAATTTGGCCTTTTGATTACCACACAGGTCCTTACTGAGTCAAATGTTGCAATCAGTCCTCTGATCTTTGCTTCTTCCTGCAGAATTTTTCTTTTTGGTATTACCATTATTAACTTTAAGAAAAAGAGGGGTGAAGATTTCTTAAAGAAACTAATTTTTTTGTATTTTTAATAAGTATCAAGCATTTTAACAAATTGAAACTAGAAATAATAAAATAACAGATATTAAATATCCAAAACGGTGGTTTTCCTTCACATTTTGATTACATTTAAAGCCTGGTTGAATATATGATAATCTTGCATTTCTGAATTACTTTAAACTAAAAACTCTTGTTAACTGAATTGTATTTTATGCAAATTTCTTTTCCTTTGACCTGTTTAAGAACAAACCCTTTCTTTCTGAGCACCAATACTGATGAAACTTACTGGATGCTTGGCATGTCATCTCACATCTTCCCCATCTCCTTTATTTCAGGTACTGATCACAGAAAGACACGTGCATGTAGATATAGGCACGAGTTCCATTTCTGTTTAATTTTTCCTCATTTGGTCTTCCTTTGATCCCAGAGATTTCTGGGTTTGTGACAATAGGAATAGCAGAAAGAGAACAAAAAGATTCCAAGGAGCAGGATAAATTTGCCATAAATGGGCAAATTTATATGAACGAAATCCTAGTGGGGATTCCTTCAGCTATGTGTCATCTTCGTTTTTGTGGGAATTAGCATAACTTAGTGGATTATGTTCAGGTTGACTGACAGTCATTGTGCCTGTGCTTGAATATCTCTGACAGATCATCATAGTAGAGCATGATATAATGGAAAGAACCCGTCACCTGAGAGTCAGAAGGCCTTTGTTCCATCTTGGAGCTGACACAAACTTTCGAAGAAAACTTAAGGCATTACTTTACCTCCCATGCCTCAAGCATATCTTATATGAAATGGAATCCACTAGACAAGTTCAAAGATCTAGTCCATTCATCCTCTAAAACCCAATTTTTTTTTTTTTTTTTTTTTTTTTTTTGCGGGTCTGGGGATGGAACCCCTGGGCATTCTACCTCCGAGCTACACCCCCTGCCCTATTTTTATTCTTTATTTTGAAACCGGGTCTCACTGAGTTACAGAGCCTCACTAAGTACCTGAGGCTGTCCGCGAACCGCAATCCTCCAGGTCTCAGCCTCCTGAATGCTGTGATTACAAGCGTGCAGCACCACTCCCAGCCCACTTATTTTTTTAGTACATTTTAACATAGACTTCTTAAGCAGATCCATGTTCAGTTCAGTGTGTGTGTGTGTGTGTGTGTGTGTGTGTGTGTGTGTGTGTTGAACTCAGGTGCATTATAACTCCAAGTTACACACTCCAGCCCTTTTTATGTTTTATTTTGAAACAGAGTCCCACTAGGTTGCTGAAGCTGGCCTTGAACCTGTGATCTTCCTTTTTCAGACTCCTAAGTACTGGGATTATAGGTGTGTGCCACCATGCCTGGCTTGTAATCATTTGTACTCTGTTTTTGTTTTTAATGTCATAGTAACTAATTTAAGTCAAATATCAATCACTAAGCCAACAAAGTATAAGGACATCTCATCTGAAATTTGAAAAACCACACCTAATTTATTTGGGAATTAGCTATTTAATGTCTAGTTGTGATGTGCATAGATTGTTACCACACCTTTCGAACAATGTTATTCTAAGAAACTTCACAAATGGATCAAGAGTGGGAAGAATATGTATACAGAAAAGCATTACACATAAATTAAGTAAGATCCTTTTACGCTCATTTTAAGTTTACTTGAGCCCTAGACAGACAGACAGACACACACACACACACACACACACACACACACACACACACCACTTTCTGGACAGAAATCACAATCTCCTGTGTGTTTCGATGGGAGCATAGTTTCTCTGTATTCTATTCCTTTCTGTAGTTGCTGATATGGAACTAACTCTGAGGACATAAAAATTCTACCAATGTTTTCTACATTTCTGAACTCTGAATAACTTTTTAAAAGGGAAGTTGTTTTGTTTGTTTTTCTCAGTGAAATATTATTTAATATGATATTGAAATGGGGGTTTCTTGAGAGGAAACCCAGTGAGTTCTTGTCTATGGTGAGTGAAGAATGACACCCGCAGACCTCAGGAAGGGGAGTAAAAGGTTTATTGGAAGCAGCAGGGAATGGGGCAAGGGTGGCTGAACACCCCCAAAGGGGCTGGAACTCTGGGTCTAGCAGCTGCCTTCAGGAGAATACTTGAGAGTAGCCCAAGCCAAATTGCCTTCAGGTGCAGGCTGCTTTCTTCTGGCATCTATGTGATCTGTCAGAAGGGAATAGAGAAAAGTGGTCGAACACCCCAAAGGGGCGGTGGGAACTTCGGGATCCAGTAGCTGCCTTCAGGTTCACTACCCGAGTGTCGCCCGAGCCAAGTGCCCGTCAGTTGCAAACTACTTTCTCCCAGAGTCCACGCGATCTGCCAGAAAAGAGGTGCAGGTCACCCCTAGGGGCCTGGTCAGCTATGATGTCCAGCAGAGGCCTTCAGGTCACTACTCGAGAGTCGCCCGAGCCATGTGCCCTCAGATGCACTCTGCCTTCTCTCAGGGCCAACATGACCTGCAAGAGAGAGAGGGAGAGGGAGAGGGAGAGGGAGAGGGAGAGAGAGAGAGAGAGAGAGAGAGAGAGAGAGAGAGAGAGAGAGAGAGAACAGCTCCCCAAAAGGGGAGGGGGTCCCCAGAGGGAAAATCCCCCATTTATCATCCCATCGGGCAACGCCTGACCGCTTGCAAGTCCGCTTTTGGTTAGGGTGACTTTGTGATCCCAAGGAGAATTTGCATAGGGTATTTGCAAGTCCTTTGAAGGGTCTCCTTTCAGGAATGCCAGACTTGCTGGATAGGTTTGTTGATTAGTAAACAAATGGCTTTGTGAAGCTCTGATCCTTCTTATCTCTGAGCCTTTGGAATTTCAGATATTCCTCACCTCTCAGGAAACTCAGGAAATTTACTTTTTTCTACCTAGGCCTTTTCCCTATCTGCCTATTTCCTTTCTACCTCCTCAATATACATAAAGGCAAAGCACTAAGTTCATAGTTCTCTTCACCGGTCAGCTTAGTTGGAACAGATAAGCATTAAATTAATTGCTTTACCAATGATGACTATGACAAACCAGTCCACTTTTTATTTTGAAAATGATGAGAAGGTTTTCATGTGTAAGGATATGTAGTCATTCTAAATAGACTTTCAAATATAAAAGAGAAACTTAGTCATAGCTACTATCATTATTTCACCATCATTCCTTTTATTTTCTTTCTCCTGGTTCTTTTGTTTTAATTCCTACATGTGTTTATGGGTGTAGGTACATACATTAAATTCAGTTGATATGTAGCCCTTTTAATATATCCTTTGTAATTTAATATACTGTGAGCCTTTTCTAATACAGTTATGTGTCACTTACCAATTGGGACACATTCTAGGTGTCATTAGGTGATTTTGTCATTGTGTGAATATCATAGGGTACATAAAAGAGCTACAATGTCCCATAGTGATGTTTCAGTCAATGACTGGGGTATATGATTCTATTTTAAAATATTTACTATAAACATAGTAAATGTCTGCCACATAGTTTATCATAAAAATAGTATTAAATTTAAAGATCTTTTTTATTATAAGGATAAGATGTATTAAAATTAATAAAATTTTTAAAAATGTTTTTCCTATCATTTAGGTAGGATATATTTAAAATATATAAAATATAAAAATGTTAAAAGACAAACTTACCATAGTTTAAATAAAACAAAAAGTGCCTACAATATAATATATACCATGTGGATAACACTGGGAGTTGCTGCCTTAACAAACTGGGGGTTGCTGCCTTAACAAACTACTACAATGTGGTTGGCTTAAGTAATCAAAATATATTAGCAGAGTTCTGGGGGTATAAGTCTTAAATTAAGGTGTTGGCAGAGTCATGCTGCCTCTGAAGACTGTAGAGGAGACTCCCACCTTGTCCTGTCTCACTCCTGGTGCTCACTGGCAATGCCTGGCTCTCTCTGCATCACAGACACATCACTCCACTTCTGCCTGTCACCACTTGGCAGTCTTCTCCCGTGAAGTGTAGGCTTCCCCTTACCATAAAAAGAGTAAGAACCTACTCAAACAGGCACTGATCTTGTTGATGACATTAAATAACCATCATAGTCTTAGATAAAGAGCTCAAGACTTCAACATAATTTTTGAAGGGGACACAATTAACCCATAACATCATGTAACCTAGAAAAATACCACTCTTCCTTCTGTGTGTGCTCAGGCTACTTCCCTTATCTTGGAAGCCTTTCCCCTTTATTTTTCTATACCTTCTCCAATACTATTGTGTCTTCCTCCATAAATAACAGCTGTGGTAACTATTTATCAAGTGCTGAGGAGAAGCCAGACAGGCTAGGTACAGAGCACTTTATAGGGATTATAACTTCACCCAACAGGAGTCTTATCTTTTGACCCCCATAACATTTTCTTTTTGTGGCACTGGGGGTGGAACCCAGGGGCTTTTCTACCTCTGGGCTATCCTCCCAGACATATTTTATACTTTATTTGGAAACAGAATCTCACTAAGTATCTGAGGCTAGCTTTGAACCTGTGCAATCACCCTGTCTCAGTCTCCGAAGCGCTGGGATTACAAACGTGCACCACCATGCCCGGCTAACATTTGTTGTTATTACAATTTATCTTTTTATATATTGTTAGTTATCTTTTAGTCATATATCTCATCTTATAAATTAGATTATAATTTTTGTATTGGCAGAGACTTCATTTATTTCATAACTTCTCATGCATATTTGGATAAAATGCATGATGAATAAATAAATGAATAAAAGAATAAATGGATGAAAGTAAATTCCCATTCATGACTGTACCGGAATATATCTGAAAGTTCTTGCCTTCTGAAGGACTTGGCTTCTCTAGGACTCCTTTCTGTCTGATTTTATTTTAAATTTCCCTTCATTCTTATTCATATATAAAGCTGTACAAGAATCTTTTTATCTTCAGCCTATTTTCTTTGACCCCATACTTAATTTTATATCTACCTTCTATATCTCTCTATCACTTTGTTCCTTTCCACAGTCAAGAAGTTCAAAATATTAGAAATAAATTATTTTGACTTTCATACTTCCCATTTATTTTTTAAAATAATAAATATTGGGTTTTTTTTTTATCATTTTTAACTGGGTAAAAGTTCCCAGCTACAGAAGTCTCCAAGATGCATTTCATCATCTGTTGCTTGTTTTGCTTTTTTATTTCATTATATATTTGTTTATTTTTAATGCCTCAAAACTAAATATATACATCACAAATCCATGACTTTACCAGTCTTGTTTATTATTGTACAAATAGAAATAAGAATGACACAATAAATATGTATTAAATAAACAAATGAATAAACATTTCCTTCCTAAACTATAAACTGTTTGAGGGAAGGTAACATATATATTTTTTTTTACAAATATATATCCGGTACCTGGCAAGTAGGAATACAGCAATGAATATTTATTGAGTAAATGAATACATCATTGAGAATACTTAGCATACATCATAATATCATCCAGCTTAAAATATTGACATAAATAACAAATATTATGAAAGATGAACTGAGTTAGCTTTCCCTTCTAGAAGGAAATGCATATAAACAGAATATCTTCTTGAGAAATATAAAAGTCTAGACTGAATTTTAAAAAAAAAATGAATCTTTGTAGAATTAGTCAAGAGAATATATTTGGTTGTCCATTCGTTTTTAAGATGTTTAAAACTTCTATAAACTAGGAAGAAGAGGCTTATCCACATAACAGACTTTTTAAACCATGAAATACTTTACTATGTCTGGATAAATAAAGACTTCAAGAATTAAGAGAGTTAAAATTTGTAGTTGCTATTAAAACCAAAGCTGCCTTCAAGCTTACAGACAGTGTATAGACAAGCTCATATTCTGAGGCATTAAACTTTATCACTGATGGTCAAATCTCCTGTGCAATAAACTTACCTGTGTGTTTTGTGGGTTCCTTATCTTCATCTGTGCCCTAAAGTACTGGTCGCAGTTAGGATGCTATCCTTCAGGAATCCAATCTAGAATGATAAATGAAAGACAATAAGACATGATAAGCAACCAACGAAACTCAAGTCTACCAATGCTGCTGTTATAAGAAAATAACTACAGGCTTCCTAATTGCTTTAGAACTTCAGGGACACCTGCCAATTATAATTAAAAAATCAGAGCAAAATATTTCACAAATCTTATTAAGGAACCAGGGAAAACATAAGTCAGCAGGAAATATAAGTTAGTCTTTCCCAAGAGTTCAATGAAATCTCTCTGTCTGGGCCACTTAATATTATGTACAAATCATAAATACATAACAAGTGTATTACCTAGTGTAAAAAACAATACCTCTTTTTCAAAATATATTTTAATTCATGGTGTCAGAGACATGGTATATTTTAGCATAAATTATCAGATATAAAGACCTTTTTCTAATTTCATATTGCTACATCACCAGTGTGATTGCCTGTGAAACTTGATTTTTTGGGGAAAAGAAATATATTCATATATTATCATGTATATCATATATTAACATATATGATATATATAATAGCTTAGTTTTTAAAAAATAATAAAAAATATAGGTCATCATCTTGATATTTTGAATATTAATTTTCTTATTGATTTGAAAAGTTTTTTTCTGACTATACCTCTATCAATATTATCAACTTTATTGCCTTCCCATACCCTCTAACCATAAGCAGCCACTGACCGGTCTTGGCTATGGATTCAGCTCACTCCTCCACCTGCAGAACTGACCACATTTCCAGTCTAGGATATCTTAACTGCACTTGCCTTTACTTTTCTATTAACTCTAGTATAGTCTTACAAGAAATCCAGGACCGAATACTGATAGATCTTACTGTCATCCTGGTTTGGCAAAATCAGGAGAAAATGAAGAGGCCTCTCTTGGCCTGAGATTATATACAAGACTTTTGCATTTGCTTCTATTACTCCCACCTCTTTATTGCCATCTGGTACCCTCTATTAACTCTGTTGTCCTTTTTGCCACCATCTCAGTAACTCCATCCCACTACTGTGTCTTACTATCTGAAAGCAGATTATCCATTTGTCTGCTGATTTCCTACTTGTCATTCAGCTCCCACTGTTATGTAAATCAGTGGCTCCTGATTATTAGCACCATGGAGACATTTGGCAATGTCTGGAGACATATTTTGATAGTCACAATTTGGATGGAGTGCTAAGGCATCTAGAGGGCAGAAGTCAAAGATGTTGAACATCCTACAAATGGACAGGTAGCCTTCACAACTCATAGTTACCTAACTCAAAATGTCAATAGTGCCAAACATGAGAGATCAGTATAAACCTATTAGAACAATGACACTAAGTTCCCACTGAATCCTCAAAATCTAGACATTGTCATAAAGTATCTTCTTGAACATATCAGCTGTGATAGGATAATTAGGAGGAGTCAATAGGATAGGACCACAAAGCTCCTAGCAGGGCGGGTGTAAGTTTCCTCTCTCTTGTATTCCCACCCTGTATTACTAGTGGAAATCTCTATTATATATGTGTTTTGTTTTGTTTTGTTTTGTTTTTTTGAGTGAGGTAATGGGGATTGAACTCAAGAGCACTCTACCTCTGAGATATATCTCAGACCTCATTTATTTTTATTTTGTAAATAGAGTCTCAAAAAAAGTCTAAGTTCCTGAGCACCTTACCAAGTTGCTGAGGCTGGCTTTGGTCCTCCTATCTCAGCCTTTCAAGTACTGGGGTTACTGATGTATATTACCATAGCCAGCCACTATATGTGTTACTGAATAAAATGTGCTTGGATTCCTCACCTTCTTCCCTTTCTAATTTCCACTAATGTATTACTCTGCTTCTATTAGTGAATAAATCACAGATAATTTTCACCATTCTTGACAGTTATAAGATCTCCCTTTACTTTGCTATGTAATTGTCATTCTTATAAGCTTTTTTTCTAAGAGCAATACAAAATGTACAACATGGCATAGAAACTTGTCCATATCAGATTCTTAACATGTATAAGATGGTGTCTGTGTTCATGTGCTCATAGATCCCATTCCTGCAATCTATTTTCCTTCAGTGAATAATCAGCTGTCAATTTATTTAATCCAATTGAGTGTTTATCTTCCCAGACATTTATATTGGCCAATACATTAATACTAGATGTGACTTTGGCATAATAAATCAGCAAATTATTTTCAATTTAAACTATTATCTGCTGCTACTGGAAGCTTCATGAAAAAAAAAGTAAAACACCAGCCATTCATTATATATCTAATGTGACAGTTTTGATAGTAAAGGTCAACTGAGTTCAAATACACACACCTATAAAACTTTCTACATTATAATTAAATAACTTATGCCACAAGCATAAATTTTAGATCCATGTTTAGCAGGTGTGAAAATGACACACTTTTGAGCAATACAATAGAATTAGAATTCAGAGATCAATTATCTACTATATAATACATGTTTACCTTTCTGTTCTTAAAGGCTTCTCAGTAAATAAAACATTTTACAATATTTTAACTGTGCATATTTTTACACTGTTATTCTATAACTTACAAAAATATAAATGAAGTCTTAGAGGTACTTGTATCCTTTGATCAAGTAAACTATAGATAATGCTTAATGACAGAAGAATTTTTCAAGGTTATTACTGTAAAAATTTTTTGAGTAATTTAACAAGTATATTAGAACTGAAGCAGAAAGTTGTATATACTTCAAAGAGCTTGTCTTACTCATCTGTACATTTATCCAATGCAGTTGTCATTTCAACATCTATTTTGATTGACTGTCAAAATTCTTAGCATATATATACATATATAGAGAGACATATATGTGCAGGCATATATAATATAGGTATATATACATATTGGTGTATATACATATTGGAATATATATATATATTCCAATATGTATATATATTATATATATACATATTATATAGAGAATATATATATAATATATAATATATATAATATATATTTCAACATGTATATATATATTATATATACATATTATATATAGAATATTATATATATTATATATATAATAGAATATATATATATATTCTGAGTACACATACACAATTATATGTATATATACATATGTATGTGTGTTGTGTATATATATCCTCAATTGTTTTTCACCTAAAGATTGGATGATTAGATTTTAGAACTGGCTTATGGCTGAATATTTAGTAAAGCAAATTTTATGTTCTTTTCTTGAAAAACCTCAATAAAAATCAATTAAAGTTATATGAAAAATAACTATGATATACAGGTAGGGGTTTAAAAAATAAAGTTTCCAAAGAGGCATATAGAGAATATGCAGAAATATTCAAAAATGATAAGAAATGCATCAATAACAGAGAAGAGAGCAGTTTGAACTAAATATGGAATGGATAGCTTTTTAAAAACTATAATCTAATTGATAATAGAAATTTATATCCCAGGCTTCCTTTTCTTATAAAAAATTGAGCTTAATAAAAAGTAATCTTCAGCCAAAAGTGGTGATACACACATGTAATTCCAATAGTTGGGAGGCTGAGATTGGAGATTGCAGGCTCAAGGAGAGCCTCAGCAACTTAGCAAGACCCTGTTTCAAAATAAATATTAAAAACAACCTGGGGCTCAGCCGGGCGTGGTGGCGCATGCTTGTAATCCCCGCGCTTGGGAGGCGGAGACAGGAGGATCGCGCAGGTTCGAAGCCAGCCGCGCTGGCGTAAGAGACCCTGTTTCAAAAATATAAAATAGGTCTGGGAGTGTAGCCCGGAGGAAGAAGGGCTTCCAGGAACCCCAGTACCACCAAAAAAAAAAAAAAAAAAAAAACCTGGGGCTCTTGTTTGGACATAGAATTTCCCTTGATTCAATTTTCAGTACCAATGACAATAATAATAATAATCTTTTTTTTTTATTTTTTGCGGTACTGGGGATGAAACCCAGGGGGCATTCTACCTCCGAGCTACACCACCAGTCCTATTTTTTAGTCTTTATTTTGAAACATGGTCTCACTGAGTTGAAAAGGGCCTCACTGGGTAGCTGAAACTGTCTGTGAACCTGGGTTCTCTTGTCTTAGCATCCTGAATGCTGGGATTACAAGCGTGCGCCACCACACCCTGCATTAATGATATATATAAAGTATTTCAATCCTATAGATACAATGTTCCTGAGGAAAAACAAGTGAAGTTTACAAATGTGTTACAAATAATATGGACTATACAAATTCTACTGGTTTTATATGTTTTTAGGTCACAAAACTTGGAGTTCTTAGTAATGTCAATGACCAAATGGGTGTCTTTACAGGTGAACACTGTATAGGACTCCACTGAATATATCATACACACACACACACAAAAAAAAAAAATTCCTATTCTTTTTCATTAACAGTGTCAGAAAACTGTATTTGTCCCCATGGTGAATTATTTTCTTTTTCAGAGATTTAATTGTAAAGTTTTCTTTTTGGTTTACTCAAAACTAACATGTTTGTTTCTGGCAGTATTTTATCCATGGAACGATTTTTCATTAAACAAAGACGGCTGTGACAAACTAGCAAAGGAAATCAATGTAGTTGCATGGACATGCAACTGAGCAGCCACAATCATAGGTGTGAGTGTGTGTGCTTAAAGGCCAAAAACTCCCTGGTGACCAGAGAAGGAAGAGCATGGATTATAGAGGAAAAAAACAGTTCAGAGAAAACACAGCTTGGGCAAATTCAAAATATAATAACCTGACAACATGGGACTCTTTACAGAAGACACCCAGGAAATTTTGGGGGGAAAAAATTCTTGGGCGATTCTTTGGTTTCATGTGGTCACCATACCCTGGTGCCAGATCCCATCCTGGATGAGCTAACGAGCCTAGGGCTCATGAGATTACACGGTAAATTGAGCGATAGATGCTTAACTCAGTAGAAAAGAGCATTTTTATTACATGATATCACCAGGCCTTTATGGTGAGCTTTATGAGATCTCACATGGTGATTTACAATTACTCCGTGTCACCAGCGTGGCACGACTGTTGCATTGTTTTGGCTATTAAAGTAACTGCCTTCTGAGCCAATTTGCGAACAAGACAATTCACAAAGCGGCAGTGCTTTGTACTGTAAAAATAGATGCTAGAGATAATTGGGCAAGGTGGTGTCATGTCACTTGTGTGCAGTTCATTAATTAACTGCTTGAAACTGCTATAAAATAATAGCCATGTCATCAGGATGAAAGTACAAGAGTGCAAGAGAAATAAAACTTCCTAAGAAGGCAGACAGAAGTAGCTGTTATGAAGGAAATTCAAATGTTTCCTTCTCTTTTAGTGCCCATCTTATTTCCCTGTAGTTACAAACCTGCACTTCAACTTTTCTTATTATTACTTGTTAGTATTTATTGGGTGGTAGATGATGCGTGCAATTTATGTTCCCTTCTGATCTCGATGCTGATGGATTGTTTACTAAAGGAGCTAAGGGATCATTGCCGCAGACAGAGCAATATCCTGAGATTTTTTTTTTCTTCACACAGTTCAGAAACAAGGTTCATCTTAACTACACTCACAAACATGTCACTAATGGGATTTTTCATTTCAGTGACAACAGATCTTTAGCAAGGCTAGCCCTGAGTCAGGAAATAAGCCCATATAAAGGGAACAATTTTGCCAAAAGTAAAGATCTATGCAAATATAATGTTATATTTTTTAAAATTGTATGAGTAAACTTGCTACTATTATATCATAACCAAAATTGGTTAATTGGCAGCTTCATCAAAACAAGAGAAAAAAAGAGAGAGGGAGGGAGGGAGGGAAAGAGAGAGAGAGAGAGAGAGAGAGAGAGAGAGAGAGAGAGAGAGAGAGAGATGCAAGGAAAAATGTAGTCCGTAGTAGAATAGTAATTCTGTACATATCACTGATAACCGTTTTTATCTGCCTTCTGGTTACCAGCTTTGCAGTGACCTTAAACCTAAAGCTGCGAGATGTACTTAACAATTGGAAAAGGAGATTTGGGGAACTTGGGTGAAGATGCCTCTGGCTATAAGAATATGCAATGCCATTACATACTACACGTAGCCTAGAACAATATAGAAGTGAGGACTTTAAAATATTAAGTTTATTTCTCTATGAGGACTTTCTCCGCATAGTAAGAATGAAAAAACTAGGTCACTTCACAATGGTAATTTTCTCAGAATTATGGTGTACTCCAGTCAATTTGATCTCCCTTTAGCTGAACATTTAGCGAAGGAGGGCAGTACTAAAAGAAGCAACCCATCATCCTTATCACTGCGGATAAGGGAGAAGGTGCCTGAAGTATGGTCTCCAAGGTCCTGTCAGTGATTGTTCAAGGCTTAGGCTGATGATATATTTTCTGTCAGGGCTTATTCCACACCTGACATTTCTCATATTTGATCTGTTAATGGTTATTGCCCACTCTGCTGGTTTCAAAGGTCAGATTCATAAAAAAGGTTATATCTCTACCAATTGAGCCCTATCTTTAGGAACTTCGTTCAAATATGTGTTGTAAGCCATGGTGACAAGTGCCTGATCCTTACCAGAAGCACACAGGTCTGATGGCCCATCCCCCAGAAGTATACTTGTTTCACCTGTATTTTGATAAAGACAAAGACTTTCTTTGTAGAAGTGTTAACAGTTAAAAATTTTAGCAGTAGATGGTTTGCTTTTATATGCATTTCCATATATCCTTATTAGATTTAAGAAATGCTGAAATTATATTAGCATGGAAGTATAACAACTTTGGTAGGTATTTGCTGTAGATTTTATATTAATCTGAAACCAAGTGTTTGCTAATAATAAAACCCAAAGCAAACTAAGTTAGCAAGAGGAAACTTCATTATTCAAGAACAAAAGGACAGACTGAACAGCCAAGCTACAGAAAGGACAAAGAAATGAATCCCACAAAGACTTCTCATACCTCAGTCTTCAAGTGTCTGCTTTATTTTTTCTTAATGCGGGCTACCTTCTCCTAGTAGTGTTTTGTTCACCCTTGGAAGAGACTTCTCTCTTCCGATTTACAAATACTGGAAAGACTGACAGACCCAACATAAATCTGCCATTCCTTGACCAATGTGCCAGGAGATCAAGGTAATAAATGAATGTGACTGATTTCTGGAACCAAATGGATGGACTTTGGTGACAGCCTTTGCTAAAAGAAGCTGGATGGTGGGGAGCAAAGAGGAGGAGGTGAACAACAAAGGAAGAGGAGCTAATGGCCAAATAATTGTGTCAAAAATAGCAGCACAATTTGTAATAGCCAAAATATGGAACCAACCCAGATCTCCATCAGCAGATGAATGGATAGCAAAACTTTGGGAAATACACACAATGGAATTCTATTCAGCCATAAAGAAAAACAAAATTATATTATTTGCAAGAAGATGGAAAGTCCTGGAGAGCATTATGTTAAGTGAGATCAGCCAAGCACAGAAGGAGAAAGTACATATGTTTCCTCTAATATGCCCAAACTAGGAAACACAGAGGATACCAGTGGGACTCCAGATAATGGAGAGGAAATATCAGCAAAGTTTGAATGGAAAGATAGGATAGGAGGAGGGCTGATCTTAATTAATGAGGGTCTACATTTGAATATGTGTAAAATTATGAATATGACATAGTTATCCTGGACAACCATTGGTGGGAGGGGGGAAGGGAAAATGGGGGCGGGGGGTGAGGGCACCAAATATAGTTTAAATGTATACCATTTATGTTCAATAAAAATTTTGTTTAAAAAAAAACAGTGGGGGAAAAATAGATCTGGGAGTGTAGCCCAGAGGTAGAAGGGTTTCCAGGAACCCCAGTACCACCAAAAATAAATAAATAAATAAATAAATAAAAAATAAAACAATTATTATACCTAAAAAAATTTCACTGAAAGTATTACTTGAAAGTCAGAATACCACTCTAAAAGTCCAAATCTAATGTAAACCTTTTCCTAAAACCTCTCTTTCACAACAGCAAAAAAAAAAATGGAAGGTACTAATGAATACTAGATAGATAGATGATAGATATTATGTTAATATATATTATCAGAACTAAATATGTCCTTGAAGTTATAGAGAATATTCTAAAGAAGATATTCATACAGTAAGAATAAAAATCAGAATTATACAAAGTAGCAGATGTATAAAGAAAATTAGAACAGAAAAGGAGTAGGTAGGGAGAGATGGATTGCTGTTTTGTATAGGGTGATCAGAGAAAGCTTTTGTGTAGAGTGGTCAGAGAAAGCACTTTAAAAAGTGCCTTGGAAACCAGGTGTGGTGGTGCACACTTGTAATCCCAGTATTTGGGAGGCTGAGACAGGAGGATCACAGGTTCTTGGCCAGTCTCAGCTACTTAATGAGGCCCTCCACAATTTGGTGAGGCTCTGTTTCAAAATAAAGAATGAAAAATAGGACTGTGGGTGCAGCTCAGTAGAATGGCTTTAGTTTCTATCTCCAGTACCAAAAATAAAGTGGCTTTGAATTGAGATTGGAAAGAAACAAGTCTCCCATATCTGGTAAAAGATTCAAATACTCTTTAACATAAAGTTTCCCTAATGAAGCTAAATTTGAAATGGGTATAATAGATACAAAAAGGATCACTGGCCTAAGAGTCATTCTACCTTTAGAAGTTGTAAAACCATGGAAACCATTTTATTCTTTCAGTTTTCTCTTCTACAAAATAAGTGAACATATGTTGTAGTGTTGAGAATATAGGCTCAACACTACAACATATAGGCACAGGTAGTAACTTTCTCAACAAAACCTCCAAAGCTCAGAAATTTAAAGAAAGAATCAACAAGTGGGATAGCATCAAACTAAAAAGCTTCTTCTCGTCAAAGGAAACCATCAAGAACCTAAAGAGGAAGCCTACGGAATGGGAGAAGATCTTTTCCAGTCACCACTCTGATAGGGGGCTAATATCCAGAATATACAAAGAGCTCAAAGGACTCTGCACTAGCAAAACAAACAACCCAATCAAGAAATGGGCAATCAAACTGAATAGACACTTTACAAACGATGAGATACAAATGGCCAATAGATTCATGAAAAGATGTTCTTCATCATTAGCCATCAGAGAGATGCTAATCAAAACTACGCTGAGATTCCATCTAACCCCAGTCAGATTGGCAAGCATTAAGAAATCAAACAACAACAAATGCTGGTGAGGATGTGGGAAAACAGGAACTCTTTTACAATGTTGGTGGGAGTGCAAAGTAGTTCAGCCGTTATGGAGATCAGTATGGATATTCCTTAGAAAACTGGTAATAGATCCACCATTTGATCCAGCTATACCACTCCTGGGTATTTTTCCAAAGGGGTTGAAAATAGAGAACTACAGCAACATATGCATACCTATGTTCATAGCAGCACGATTTGTAATAGCCAAAATATGGAAACAACCTAGGTCCCCATCAACAGATGAATGGATTGCAAAGTTATGGGAAATACACACAATGGAATTCTATTCAGCTATAAAGAAGAACAAAATTATGTCATTCATAAGAAGAAGGAAAGTGCTGGAAAGCATTATGGTAAGTGAGATCAGCCAAACACAGTAAGAGAAGGGACAAATGTTTCCTGTAATATGCCCAAACGAGTGAGCATTGGAGATACCAGAGGGACTCCAGATAATGGAAGGGAAACCTCAGCAAAGTTTGAATGGAAAGCTAAGAGGGGAAGGAGTCTGAAATTGATTGATGAAGGGCTACTTCCAAATAGGTGTAAAAGTATGAATATAGCAAGGTTAGCCTGGGCATTAATTGTAGGGAGGGTAGAAGGGAAAACGAGGGGGGGCGGAGAGCACCGAATACAGATTAAATGTATAACATTTAGTTTTAATAAAAAATATGTATAATAAAAAAAGAAGTTGCAAAACCATGAAAACCATTTTATTCTCTCAGTTTTCTCATCTACAAAATAAGTGCTGTTTCTGCCTCAACCCTGAAGATTCTTGATCTGATGAGACTGCTTCCAACCTCACTGTGCTATTCTGTTATTGTATTCCTCATACATTAACATTATTTTCTACTAACACTCTCTTGCTGCATGAGCACAACAGACATGTCCCAGCTTTGAGCCTTTGTGCTGCTTGCTTTCTGTACCTTGGAAGTTTTACCCTCACTCCTTTCTTTCATCAAGTCTTAACAAGCATCGCCCCCACTGACCACCTCCTCGAAAAGTATATGTCTCCTTTCTTCCCCCACATCCACACAATCTTATCCCCATTTACCTCCTTCCATTTTTTACTAAAGTGTAATATATTAATAACCAATTTTTGTATCGATTGCTAATAATCTCTTTCCACTAGAAAATAAATCCACAAGAGTAAGGACTGTCACATGTGGGCTCTCAGAAAAAGCTTGTAGCCTAGACCCTTGCCCAGCATATAGTATATGTTCAAGCAATATTTATTAAATGGATAAAGTGGAAATAATAAAATTGGATGGTACTTCAGTCTAAGTCTAGTCCTATGTGTAAAATAAAATTTATATTTAATTTCCTTTAGCTAGTAAAATATATATAACTACTTCTAGACAGTAAATATTGATCTTTCTGAAATAAATATCACTTTTGCTTATTGAAAATTAATACCTGAAATGCTATTTATTTACTTGGTAATCTATAGACCTAATTTACTATGTCTTTGCAAATTTTCATTAAAGCATGGTAACTCTGATATCAAACATCTTCATTAACTTAACACCAGCAGACATCATGTTTTATCTGAATTGCTCTCTTCATTGCAAACAGTGAATGTGGGGTGAGAAATAAAAAAGAGCCTTTGTTAAACTCGGTCTTTTTTTGAAGAGAGGTACTAGGGATAGAACCCAGGGGCATTCTAACTCTCAGCTCTACCCCCCCCCCTAATTTTTATTCTTTATTTTGAAACAGAGTCTCACTAAGTTGCAGAGGCCATCACAATTTGCTGGGGCTGGCCAAGAACCTGTGATCCTCCTGTCTCAACCGCCCATGTACTGTATTACAAGCATGTACCAGCACACCCTGCCAAACATGCTCTTTAAGGACCCTAATCTCTTCCTTCTGGTTGACCCTCCATTCTCTAAGTTCCATATTACAAGAAAAGAGTAGTGTAGAGAACTTGTAAGACTTTGGAGGATCAGTGCTGGAGGGAGCAGGAAGCATTTTCAGTTACACTGATTGCCAAAAATCCTCATTGGGTCATATTTGCATGAAATGAAATTTGTAATACAAAGTGTCAAGGAAGAGGTGTACACAGACTTTGTCAGTCTCTGACTAACAATTAACACTTCCTTTACACAAGAAGGACTGGGTTGGAGGCACCACTCAAGTTCTGCATGCAGGCAACGAAAAGATTCTTTGATGTACATCATGACTTGAGTTGCTAAAGATTTCTAAAAACAGATAAAAACAGAAGTCTGGAAAGGCTTTTATATACTCTTAATTTTGTTGTTTTCATCTAGCCTTGTTTTTAAAATGTAAATTGACAGAGTATTGAATATATTTATTTATATGTACATTTAAAAGAAACTTCAAATGTGATTTATTTGATGTTCACCACTAATTTTACCTGAACTTTTCCTCATGAGTGCAGATAATTGAGTTCATTGTACATCATAAAGCTTTTAAGTGAACAAAAGAAAATTTGAAACGGCTACTCCCAAACTAGTTATCATTGAAAAACCAGAAGGAAATCATAAATTAATGTCTAACTTCCTTATCTTGAATATATATCTTGAATATATACTAATAATAATTTAGAGTCCAACAATGGTAGAATTAAGTGTATTTATTTGAAGTCTTTCATTTTTGAACTTAAGACATGCATAGTGGTTTAGAGAATATTTTTGTTAAAGCTTTAAACTTGAATCCTGGACTTCCAGTGTCCTACAGTCTATTTAACATGACAAGTGTTTTAAGCTGTTAATAGAAAAAACATGAGTTCAGCACTCACTAATTGTGATTTTTGGCAAATCACTTGACTGTCTAAAACTTAATTTCCTCATCTGTAAAACAGAGAATAAGAACTCTTCCCATGAAGAGATGTTACATATTTTCAAACTAGCTATAAGAACAACTAGCTCAATGATTGTCATATGGTAGCCTCGGATACACTATAGCTATTATTATTTCTTATGGTAATACATTTTAATATCTAAAATAAGTTACAAAAACAGCTGCAATAAAATTTCAAGAGTTAGGAAATAAATGCAAGCCAAAACAATGAAAAAGAAAGTTCAGGTAGAACTTGAAGTTTATATTATTGGTGGCCTTAAGATGTCAAAGGCAGGAACACCGTGAATATCAAATCTGGAGTGAATATGAGATTTTCAGATAAAGACGGGGCAACTTGACAGAATACAAAGACACTGAAATACTCAGGGCATAGATACATTTAACTTTCTATCTAAGATTGTCAATGTTTACATTTATGAAAAGTACAATTTAATAAAAATGTTCAATAAACATTGTCTAAGGTGTTCTTAGCATGGACAAGATCCTGGGTTTGATTCCCAGCACAAAGGAAGGAAGGAAGGAAGGAAGGAAGGAAGAAAGGAAGGAAGGAAGGAAGGAAGGAAGGAAGGAAGGAAGGAAGGAAGGAAGGAAAGACAATAAGAAAATAAAAAGTAAGTAAGCCTAGAAAGTTGGTTAACTATAGACATGTAGCCATGGGTAGATAACCTAGAATATTGTTTAGGTCCACAGCTACATAATTTTACCACTTAGAGCTGTGAGTATGAAACACTATTTAGAATGATCCTGCAAGGATTCAGCTCCTTATTATATTTAACTGGAAAAACTGAGTTCAATCTAGATCACATGCATGCCCAACTCACACATCTGGGCTACCCAAAGCCAATTAGGGGCTTGACCTGAAATAATTTATTGGTTGCATACCCTTGGTCTCTCTTTCTGTCTATCTCCGTCTCATTTCTGCTCTTATACATACACACACACACACACACACACACACACACCACTGTGAAGTAATTAAAGTTTTATTTTCTAGGATATGTGAAGTAATTTTAGAACTCAAGGATATTAAAAGTTTAAGGGGCAACAAAGCAAAGAAGTCTAAAATATTACTTTATTTTTTGTGTTTTGTTTGCTTTTCTTCACTTCCCCACATAACTGTATCATCACATATGGTGTATCATGCTAGCCAAAAATTCAGTCTCTGCTTGATAATTTATAAGTATTTTAGGAAATCAGTTGTAGTCAAATAATTACTGTTGAGGAAACATAATAATTATGTACATTGATTACATGTGAATTGACTATCAAAATAGAGTGTTTTATTGACAACCATATTTTCATTGAACAATCAGTCAAGAGCAAGGGACACTGAGTATACTCTACACTATATTCCCTGAGTAGCTTTATATCTACTGATAAAAGTGAAGTCTAAATAAAACAAAAGTACATCCAAAATGAGATTTCTTGCATAACAAGTGTACTAAAATAAGAATGATATCTCAAGTGTAGACCTGAATTAAATGGAAAGTTAAAGTTGATCTCCTCCTCCTCCTCCTCCTATTCTTATTCTTATTCTCCTTATTATTATTACTATTAATTTGCTATTATTATGCTTTGTATTCTCAAATACACATGTCTCAATAGAAATACTTTTTTAAGCATTCATTGCTCTGGAAATAAATCTTTAACAAATAAGAATCATCCCTGGTTCACTTCCTCTAACATGTGATACTATTTACACATTAAATAAAAAGACAAAGAATGATATTAAACTCAAATTTCTCATTTGATGAAAGAAGAGGAAAAGTAAATTTAAAAAGAAGAAAGAAAAAGATGGAGAGGGCAAGGAGGTGAGAATAGCTAAGTAGCCTAATTTTTTTTTTTGGGGGGGGGTGAATCACATTCCCTGAAACAGCATGCCTCAGAAAGCAGGGGCACTAAAAGGGTGGATTTTGGATTAAAAATCTAAATAATAGTAAAAGCATTTTAACTTCTGCTTGTCAGAAATATGCCAATTCTTTACATTTCATAGTGCATTTTTACAAAATTCTATCTAAAGAGAAGACCTGACCTAACAAGTCTCATTCTGTTATTAGATGGAGAAATAGTGACAGGTCAGCAGAGCAAAGCAGAAAGTTGACATTTCTAACCCAAATAATGCTACACTAGCTCTTATAGAGAAGTCTGTGTTTTTATTTTTCCAACCCAGTCCTAGATTCCTTCCCCTTCCTATGAAGATGCTTAATTCTCCTGCATCCTAAAAACTGTCTCTGTATTTGCCTCATTATCTTATTTCCCCACACATTCCAAACTTTTACCAATGAACAACTCAAAGCACATCACTTCAACCCCACTTTCATTTCATTAGGTCAGACTTTCCATTACTGCCTGAATTCTTGAAATGATGTACCAATTCAACTCCTTAACGTTGATCCTAAATCCTCTACTCCATTTCCCCTTTTGTTTCCTGGACTTTTAAATTGTTAGCATTAGTCAGCTAATTTATTTATTTATTTATTGTGCTGAGGGTGGAACCCAGGACCTTTTACATGCTAAGCACATGCTCTACAACTAAGTTGCACCCCTAGCCCATTTACTCTCAATGTCAATCACATCCCTGCAAGCTAAATTTTACATCTAATGGCACAAAATTTAAGGATTGACATTTTTACTGAATGCAACAAATATTACATATTTTCTTGAAATAAGGAACTTTGCTAGATTCTGTGGTTATGAAGATAAAAAGACCTTTTAAAGTATATGGTCAAATGAGACAGGATGAAATAATAAAAATTGAGATAACCTTTATTTTTTGATACTGGAGATTGCCAGGACATTCTTTGAGATATAACCCTAGCCTTTTTTATTTTGTTTATTTTAAAACAGGGACTCACTAAGTTGCTGAAGCTAGCCTAGAGCCTGAGATCCTCCTGACTCAGCCTGTCAAGTATTGGAATTTGAGGCAAGCACCACCATACCTGGCTTGAGATCATTTTTTAAACTTTGACAGTAATGATGAAATATATCCTTGATCAAGTCTCAGCCCAAATGCATGGGTTCCTTCAGTGATCATTACATATTTATTCATTCATCTAATAAATATTTATTGAGTTCTTATCAAGAATTCAGGCCAGGCTTTTATAAAGCTGACCCTACTGTAGCCTCCCTTTGCTCTCTGCCCTGTTCTACTTCCTTCCCTTTTCCTTTCATAGGTTGTAATGCTAAGTGCACATCCTAACAAACCTCTCTACACCAATGTTTTTAGTACTGGGAGTTGAACCCAGGAGCTTTTGACTTCTGAGCTTCACCCACAGTCTTTTTTGAAATTATCATCATTATTATTATTTTTTTTTTTTTAATTTTTATTTTTTTTTATTTTATTTTATTTTTTTAACAATTTTTTATTGAACATAAATAGTATACATTTACACTATATTTGGTGCCCTCTCCCCCCGCCCCCATTTTCTCCCCCCCCCCCACCAATGGTTGGCCAGGTTAACCATGTCTTATTCATAATTTTACACATGTTCAGGTGAAGATGCTCCTTAATCAAGATCGGCCTTTCTCCTCTCCTATCTTTCCATTAAAACTTAGCTAGTATTTCCCCTCTAATATCTGGGGTCCTACTGGTATCCTTTGTGTTTTCTAGTTTGGGCATATTAGAGGAAACATGTGTATCTTCTCCTTCTGTGCTTGGCTGATCTCACTTAACATGATGCTTTCCAGGGCTTTCCATCTTCTTGCAAATGATAAAATTTTGTTCTTCTTTATGGCTGAATAGAATTCCATTGTGTGTATTTCCCACAGTTTTGCTATCCATTCATCTGTTGATGGTGATCTGGGTTGGATCCATATTTTGGCTATTACAAATTGTGCTGCTATGAACATAGGTATGCATATGTTGCTGTATTTCTCTGAATTCAACCCTTTTGGAAAGATACCCAGGAGTGGTATAGCTGGATCATATGGTGGATCTATTCCCACCTTTCTTAGGAATCTCCACACAGATCTCCATAGTGGCTGAACTAGTTTGCACTCCCACCAACAGTGTAAAAGAGTTCCTCTTTCCCCACATCCTCGCCAGCATTTGTTGTTGTTTGATTTCTTTATGCTTGCTACTCTCACTGGGGTTAGATGGAATCTCAGTGTAGTTTTGATTTGCATCTCCCTGATGGCCAGTGATGAAGAACATCTTTTCATGTATCTATTAGCCCTTTGTATCTCTTCTTTTGTGAAGTGTCTATTTAGTTCATTTGCCCATTTCTTGATTGGGTTGTTTGTTTTGTTGGTGTAGAGCCTTTTGAGCTCTTTGTATACTCTGGATATTAGCCCCCTATCAGAATGGTGGCTGGTAAAGATCCTTTCCCATTCTGTAGGCTTCCTCTTTAGGTTATTGATAGTTTCCTTTGATGAGAAGAAACTTTTTAGTTTAATGTTATCCCACTTGTTTATTCTTGCTTTAATTTCCTGAGCTTTGGAGGTTTTGTTGAGAAAGTTACTGCCTGTGCCAATATGTTGTAGTGTTGAACCTATGTTCTCCTCTACTAACTTCACCGTCTCAGGTCTAATTTCTAAGTCTTTGATCCATCTTGAGTTGATTCCTGTGTTAGGTGAGATATAGGGGTTTAGCTTCATCTTTTTACAAATGGCTAGCCAGTTCTCCCAGCACCACTTGTTGAAAAGGCTGTCTTTTCTCCAGCGTATGTGTTTGGCCCCTTTGTCAAAGATTAATTGACTAAAGATGTGTGGGTTTGTTTCTGTATCTTCTATTCTAATCCACTGGTCAGTATATCTGTTTTTGTGCCAGTACCATGCTGTTTTTACTACTATTGCTCTATAGTATAGTTTGAAGTCTGGGATTGTAATGCCTCCTGCGTGTTTCTTGTTATTGAGAATTGCTTTGGCTATTCTAGGTCTTTTCTTTCTCCATATGAAGTTCATGATTGATTTTTCTAGGTCTCTGAAGAATGTCACTGGTATTTTAATGGGAATTGCATTGAACCTATAGATCAGTTTTGGCAGAATGGCCATTTTGATGATATTTATTCTGCCTATCCATGAGCACGGGAGATCTTTCCATCTTCCAAGGTCTTCTTCTATTTCTTTTTTTAATGTTTTATAGTTTTTGTTGTAGAGGTCTTTTACATCTTGGGTTAGGTTTATTCCTAGGTATTTTATTGGTTTTGAGGTTATAGTGAATGGAATTGTTGTTTTTGTTTCCTTCATTGTGGATTCGTTGTTGGCATAAAGAAAGGCCACTGATTTCTTTAGGTTGATTTTGTAACCTGCGACTTTGCCGAATTTGTCGATCAGCTCCAGAAGTCTTTTGGTTGAGTTCTTTGGGTCTTCCAGGTAAAGGATCATGTCATCTGCGAATAAGGATAATTTCACTTCCTCTCTTCCTATGTGGATTCCTTTGATTTCCTTCTCTTGTCTGATTGCTGCAGCAAGAGTCTCAAGGACTATATTGAAAAGGAGAGGTGAAAGTGGGCATCCTTGTCTTGTTCCTGACTGTAGCGGAAATTCTTGCAGTTTTTCCCCATTCAATATAATGTTGGCTTTGGGTTTGCAGTATATTGCCTTGATGATGTTGAAGTACTTTCCTTCTATCCCAATTTTTTGCAGTGTTTTTAACATAAATGGGTGTTGGATTTTGTCGAATGCTTTTTCAGCATCTATTGCTATGATGATGTGGTTTTTGTTCTTGGTTCTATTTATGTGGTGAATAACATGTATTGATTTGCGTATGTTGAACCAGCCTTGTTTTTCTGGGATGAAACCGACTTGGTCGTGATGAATTATTCTCTTGATATAGTTTTGAATGCGTATAGCTAGTATTTTGTTTAGAATTTTTGCATCTATGTTCATTAAGGATATTGGTCTGTAGTTTTCCTTTCTTGAGGTATCTTTATTTGGTTTGGGGATTAATGTGATACTGGCCTCATAGAAGGAATTTGGAAGAGTTCCATCTCTTTCAATTTCCCGGAACGTGTTATGAAGTATTGGTATTAGTTGTTCACTGAAGGTTTTGTAGAATTCAGCTGGGAACCCATCTGGGCCTGGGCTTTTCTTTGGTGGAAGAATTTTTATTGCCGTTTCTATTTCTTTGGTTGTTATTGGTTGGTTTAGGCTTGCTATGTCCTCTTGGTTGAGTGTAGGAAGGTTAACTGTGTTTAGAAATCTGTCAATTTCATCCAGGTTTTCAAATCTATTGGAGTATAAATTTTTAAAGTAGTTTCTGATAATGTTTTGAATTTCTTCACTATCAGTGGTGATATCTCCTTTTTCATTTCTAATTTTGGTAATTTGAGTTGATTCTCTTTTTCTTTTGGTTAGGTTGGCCAGGGGTTTATCAATTCTATTAATCTTTTCAAAGAACCAACTTTTTGTTTTATTGATTCTTTGAATTGTTTTTTTGTTCTCTATTTCATTTATTTCTGCTCTAATTTTGATGATTTCTCGTCTTCTGCTGGCTTTGGGAATGGATTGTTGCAGAATTTCTAGATCCTTGAGTTGTTTCATTAGGTTCTTTACTTGGTGGTTCTCCATCCTTTTTATGTGGGCACTCAATGCGATAAACTTTCCTCTTAGTACTGCCTTCATGGTGTCCCATAGGTTTTGGTGGGTTGTGTCTCTGTTTTCGTTTGTTTCCATAAATTTCTTTATTTCTTCCCTAATTTCTGCTCTTACCCATTCGTCATTTAGTAGTGTATCATTCATTCTCCATGAATTTGAATACTTTCTTTCGAGTTTCCTGTTGTTGATTTCTACTTTTATTCCATTGTGGTCTGAAAAGATGCATGGGATTATATTACATTTTTTGAATTTGCTGGTATTTTCTTTGTGTCCCAGGATGTGATCTATTTTGGAGAAGGTTCCATGGGCTGCTGAGAAGAAAGTGTATTCTGTAGTTCCTGGTTGAAATACTCTGAAAACGTCTATTAGGTCCATTTGGTTTATGGTTTCCTTTAGTTCTAGAGCATCTTTACTCATCTTTTGCCTCGAAGATCGATCCAGTGGTGTGAGAGGCGTATTAAAGTCTCCCAGAATTATTGTATTTGGGTCTACTTGGGATCTTATGTCCAGAAGGGTTTGTTTTACGAATGTGGTTGCACCCACATTTGGGGCATAAATATTTACTATCATTATATCTTCTTGGTGTATTGTTCCTTTTAATAAAAGGAAGTGCCCTGATTTGTCTCTTTTGATGTGTTTTATTTTAAAGTCTGTTTTGTTGGATATCAGGGTTGCTACCCCTGCTCTTTTTCGGTCACTGGTGGCATGGTATATCTTTTTCCATCCTTTCACCTTCAACCTGTGAATGTCTTTGGCTGTGAGGTGAGTTTCTTGCAGACAGCATATGTTTGGATTATGTTTCCTAATCCACATTGCCAGTCTATGTCTTTTGATTGGTGAGTTAAGTCCTTTGACATTAAGTGATATTATTGAAATATGCTTTTTGTTTTCTGCCATTTTGTGTTCTGTCTACTCTTGGGTGTTGTGATCTTTCTTCTTTACTTAAATGGCCCACTTATTAACTTCCTCGCTTCTCTGATTCTGGAGTCTGCTTCTTTTTTCTTCCTTATGATTTATTTCTTTAAGAATTTTCTCTAGTGTTGGCTTTGAATTCATGAATTTTTTGAGATTCTGTTTATCCTGAAAGACTTTGACTTCCCCATTGATCTTGAATAGTAGTTTTGCTGGGTAGATTAATTTGGGCTGGAAGTTATGTTCTTCCAGGGTCTGAATCACGTCATACCAGTCTCTCCTAGCATTCCTGACCTGGGTTGTATAGTCTGGGGTGATTCTTATTGTTTTGCCTCTATATGTCACCTGTCCTTTTGTTCTTACTGCTTTTAAGATTCCTTCCTTGGCCTCTATGCTGGTCAATTTGGTTATTATGTGGCGTGGAGTGGTTTTTCTTTGGTCCTGTCTCAGTGGAGTTCTGTATGCCTCCTGTACTTGAAGATTCAAGTCTCTTTCCATATTTGGAAAATTCTCTGAGATTATTTCCTTGAAGATATTACATATGCCCTTGGTCTGTACCTCTATCCCTTCCTCAATGCCTATTATCCGTAAATTAGGGCGCTTCATATTATCCCATAATTGCTGGATGTTTAGGTTTTGTTGCTGTAAAGATTTCTGTATATCGCTGACTGTGTTTTCGGTTTGGGATGTACTGTCTTCTAATATTGATATTCTGTTTTCCATTTCATCTAATCTTCCAGAGTTTCTTTCTATTGCTGTCTTCATTTCACTTATTGCCTCTTTCATTTCATTCCAGACCTCTTTCTGATTCTTTTTTAGTGTTTCTATTTCACCTTTAACCTCCTCTATACTTGTTTTAAAACCTTTCATCATATTGAACAACAAGATTCTGAACTCCCCTTCTTGCATTTCTAGTAGGTCAGTATTCGTGATTTCTGCTGTCTCTTCATAACTCCTGGTTCTCATATTTATAGTGTTCTCTGTCCTGTTTTTCTGATTTCTACCCATCGTTCGTGAGTAATGTGTTTAGTCAAATCTTAATATTAGGAGTTTAGGAGTGTCGGCCAGTCAGCAGAGCCTTTCCAGTGTTGAAAGTGGGTGATGTGGGAGGAGCTGGGGTGATGGGTAAAGGAGTCAGATTAGGTGGAGGATATGTTAGGTTGAGAAGGACTTTAAGTATGATAAAGTAATAACTTGCTATGAATGAGAGAGAGTTAACTACTAGGACTCTTGTTGTTAGTAGAGTAGTTATGGATATAAAAAATACTTTGAGTTTTAAACCATGAGGTATATTATGGGGAAAAGTTTTGGGGGAGAAATGTATGTAGGTTAGTGTGGGAAGGTTTGTAAATAGGGATGCTGGTAGGAGCAGGCAGACATAAAAAAAAAAAAAAAAAAAAAAAAAAAGAATCCGCTCAAGATACCAAGACTATTATGTAATCCAAGAAAAAGGAAGGTAAACCAATCAAAGGAGGAGAATGAAAGAAAAGGAAGGAAAAGGGAAGAAAGAGGAAAAAGGAAGAGGAATAAAATAAAAGGAACTAGCAGCCGTGTGAAATAAAGAAATAAGGCAAACTATCCAATGTATATATATATAAAACAACAAGTTAAAGTAAGAGAAGTTTGGATTAAAAGAAGAAAGAAAAAGAAAAAAAAAGAAAACAGCAATAACCATACTAAAACAAAAGCACTTTAAAAGCAAAAGAAAACATAACATCCACATTAAAAGTAAAACAAACAGTCCTACTTATTTACGCATATGGGGTCAGGTCCATATAATATGTGTGTATCTGATTGCTTGGTAGCTTTCAGGATACCGTCCAATGTCTCTTAGTTTTCTTTGTACTCTATTTTTATCTTCTTAAGTCACTCTGGGTGTTTGGACACCTTTTTCTCCTTTAGCTGCTTTAGGTTTATGTGTCCGGGTGTCTGGTTTCACTGTTATTTGATTCTGTACAGTTCACAGATTCTGCGAAATTCTAACCTGTGGTCAGCACATCTGCACTCACCACCCTCGCCTCCAGCCTGTGCTTCCCTACAGCAGGGGTGGAGAGTGACTAAAGTGTAATTGGCACTTCCCCCTGAGGTCCTGAGCAGATTTTGTGGCCCGATGGATTTTCTTGTGTCTCTGGAAATTCCAGCTGGGCTAGCCAGGTGTGGTCCCAAGATGTGCCCTGGGCAAATGAATGCTGGTTCCTGGGTGGCCACACTTACTGCCAGAGCTCTGCCTATTCCAAGAGTGCAGGCTGGATGCCCTGTTAATACTGGACCCTAGTGAGAGTGGGTGCAGCTGTCTATTGCTGCTGGTATGTTCTTCCAAGGTGTATTGAGCTGTGTTCTCACTTAGAACTAAGCATCTGGCTACCAGGAGGTTGGGAATACCCCGCGGTGGGCCAGGGGTGCAGGGTAGGTGCTCAAGGTTCCAGTGTGCGGTGTCCAGCAATGGTCTCTGCGTCCCGCGGGACGTAGAGGCTGGGGGTGCCCCAAGGAGATTTCCGGGTCTCCCAGTGCTTTTGCAGCCTGGAGGGTAGGCTCTGGCAAGGTGGCAGGGGTTAGCCACAGAAGCAGGCTCCAATTTAGGAGGGCAGTGTACAGGCGCTGATTACTAGTAGGGGACAGGCAGGAAGCGCGAGGAGAGTGCTCTGAGGCTTGAGCCCGTGGTGGGGGTTTGAGACTGCGACTCCGCACACGCTAGGACCCCAGTTACTAGGGCGCCCTCAGGTACCTGTCTTGGTGCAGGAATCCGTGTGAGTCTCTGTGCCGATGTGATCCGGTCGCTGGTGGGCAGACAGAGTTCTGGAGGGTGCTGCTCGCTGCTTAGGATGCGGTCCTAAGTCCGTTTTTATTCCCGGATTATCTTGCCGTGGAAATATCGGGCAGGCAGCTCCTTGGACAGCTGCCAAAGCAGCCCGCGGTTCAGCGTTCTGGTCCGCGGTCAGATTGTATCTGCAGCAGGTCCCGTGTCCGATCTTTGTTCTTCTTGTTCAAGTTCAGGGTTCCGCCGAGGTACAGGATGTGTTTTGGTTCCTGGTATGTATTTGTTTTGTTGATTTAGACACTGCTTTCTCAGTATTTAAACTTTATTTACTTCAGCTACTGAGAGGTGCTGTGTCCCTCAGTCGCCATTTTGAAAAAAAAAAAAACATTTATTATTATTTTTAAAACAGGATCTCCCTAGATTGCTGAGGGTGGCCTCATATCGGTAATCCTCCTCTCTCATCCTCCCAAGTACTGGGATTACAGGCGCGTGCCACTATGTCCTTCTGCACACCAATTTTTAACTCTGCATCTGCTTGTCAGAGAAACCCACCTAGGAAATAGTCACGCCTGTTTGTTTGATTGTTTATATTTATACTTTTATACTTTTATTTTAAAATTTTGCTACTTTTCATCCTACTCTTTATATGTATATTAGTACATGAGTTTACATTAAGAACAATTTAGATTCATAGTTTATAGCTTCACTTATAAGGGCATTTATAAATTAAATTACTTTTGCTACATTTTATATGAATCCACATGTGACTTTTATATACCAGAATAAAAGAAAGATGTGAATCTCTATTTTTCTATGAAAAATATTTTTCTCTTTTCTTTTTATGAAAGTATTGCAAAATTTTAAAATAATGTTAAAATTTGCTTCCTCTAAAGTATCCAAAAATTTTGTTCTTAAGTTTCTCCAAAATACAATTTTTATCATATTTTAAGAAAGAAAAAAAATCACTTTAGAACAGTCACCTATTAGTATTCTGCCTTAACTAAGTGGATTATAGACTTTGAAACTAAATCTGAACACTTCTTACAAAGGTGTCCAAGCTTAACTATTTTGTCCTATAAATATGGAAGCCTCTTTGACAATAATTGGATCTCCCTAATACCCATATGGATTCAAATATTGCAGAAAGGAAATGGATTGTAAATTTTGGCAGCTGAACCGAGCTATACTTCCATATGTATGCTTTACCAACCACAGGATTTGGAATTCGAACTGTTGTTATAAACCATTTCTGCTAATTAGAAGCATCTTCATTTTTCACCTTCACGAGTAAAGTTGTGAGAAGCTCCATGCTCCCCTTGCTTATCTTGAATTCCCATTTGGCAGGCACTGTAAAAACTAACTCCCAAAGAGCTGTCATATGCCTGGAGTCTCCAACTTGGCACAGATACTAGCTATGACCTCAGGGAATTTTCATGTGTGAGTCTTCCTGTGGTTTACCTCTGAGAGTTTTCTCTACATTTAAAGAGAGCAGGAGCGATGGGTGAAAACAATAGCTGAACAAGCCAGGTTTATTTTAAGTGGTTCACAAAGCAATTCTCTTGCAGAACCAAACTGCTACAACATGGTCTCAGATAATTACTCTTTACAAAGTACTTCAGGAAGAGCAAGGCCAATTAGCTTAACAATTAAAAGGTGTGCTAACAGTACACCATACATTCATCAGAATTAACACCCACAATGTTTCTATAGACATCACATCAATCAAAGTGTAAGAAATACAGATCTTGGTGACCATGCCCTTGACTATCATCCCGTTCCAGCCACCAGCATAGACAGATCACTTCCTGTTGATATATGAAAGTCATCATCGGGATACTTTACAACCTACCTCTTGATAAACCAACAAGATGGTTGGACTGAATATAAAGGAAATCTAAAGTTCAGAATTTTACTAGCATCAACTTTTGATTATATGTTTCTAGATGCCAGTCAGATCTCAATATTTGAACCATATGATATACCCTTTTCATGATGTTTATGTTTCATGATGTTTATGTAATAGTTTTAGTTATTGCTAAATTTGTAATATTTCTTTTTTTTTTTTTTGCTGGGGATGATGAAGAGCTGAGTTTTGGCAAAAAGCTCCCCTAGCTTTACTGTCTATTAACTTTGGAAAACAGAATTAACCATTTTCTGAACATTTGCCTGTTATTAGAATGTTTATGCTGCCCTTTATTTATTGCAAGCCACTATATTTTACAGGTCTCTCTCTTTATGGCTTCTGGACAAGAGAGTGAAACTGTTGAAGACTAATGGATAAGATGATAGGAAAAAGCACTGTCTTCCTCTCCCCATCTCTCTGCTGAATGTGGAGTTTCTGGCAGATCCTTAACCTCAAAACTCTTCATGGATAGCTGCTTACTCTTTGAGCCTCCACAGGACATACCCACTGTGGTTCTATCTTCTGGGAGGTGGCCCCAGAAACAGACAAAGGGACAATCTCTCTTGAATCTCTAGAGTCCAGGATGGATTTCAGCTTCTATGTTATTTATGCAACCAATTTTTATGTTAGTTATTATATTTTTGCAATGCATCCATATATTCCTTTTTTTCTCTGATTGCACCCTGACAATTATCTCCACTCCATGGCTTCATGGATTCCTCTATAAAATAAAGTTAATAATAATAATACTGAGCCTGCAAAGTAATTTTGAAGATGATGAATGCAGGGTTTCAGTCAACATCCTCATTGCTGTATCCTGAAACAACTTACCTCATGACTTAGTGGAGGGAAAAATTATTTGCTCATAGTTTTTGGAGATTTCAGAGTTTTGTTCCATTTCAGGCCAAGTCTGTGGAGCTCAGGACATAATGGTGAGAAGCAGAAAGAGAAAGAGCAAGGACTCTGCTCTCATATGTTGTAAACCAGAAGCAAGAGAGAGAGAGAGAGCATGGAAGAAAGAAGCATATATAAGCTCTGAGGCCACAACCCTAATACCTCTAGCAACCAAGCTCATCTGCAACATGGCTGTCTATACTTCAGGAGGTCTCCAAAAACATTCCAAATCTAAATCTCCAAATGCAGTTATTATTAAACTTCAAGATGCATCAGAATCACCTGGAAAAATTCAATAGTGAAAACTTCAAGGCCTCCTCCTGGCAGTTTCTTATTCACTAGGTCTGAAGTGAGACTCAAGAATTCCTATTGCTAATGTGTTCTTGGGGGATTTGGATGCTGCCGGTCCACAGGTCATACTTGAACCAATCACTGCCGTGTTAAGTTTTTCACTAATTATATATAATATATAGAGCTTTAATAATTGATGCTCAGTATAATCCTGTAATTTTTCTTTGTCTTTCCTGTGGTGGTAGACAGGATCGGAAGAAATTTTCCAATTCAGAATGAGGCAATGTATCTCAATATAATAAATGATTTGTGTGTATATTTGTGACATTTTATGTAACATATCTCTTTGTATAGGTGGGTTGTTATATAGCTTGTTGCGTGTATATGTACTCATGTGTCTATATAGGTGTCTGTGTATACTCTCTTAATATGATGAATAGCATTCTTATATTTTAATTGGGTTCTTTTGGTAAAATTAAGGTAGGTGTTTTGCTTATATCCAAGCAGTTACTTTTTTCTCTCTAAGCAGAGTATAACTAATGTTGAGAAAAGAAGAGGAGGAGAAAAGAAGAAAAAGTGGAGAAGGAGGAGGGACGATGATTGCTATTCTATATGTGACATAATATATAAAATATCATCTTGAAAGACTTCTTTATATATTCTTAGCAACATCTGATACAAAACTAGCTTCTGCATTGTTATACTGAAATGGATTATTTAGGCTTAGAAGGCTGAACAAATTTGGATTTAGAACTCTGGTTTCAAACACGGAACAACTACGTTACCTGTATTTCTATAAATATGGAAAATGCTTTGACAAAACTGGATCTTCCATAAAGTAATATAACTAATCAAATACAATTGAGATAGTGAAACATAAAATTATGATATACATCCACATATAATTATATATCTATATGTATACAAATCTGTCTATATCTTTATAAAAATACATAAAAGGTACAGGAGAACCCATCTCATTATTGGTTCCTTCTAGATTTGGAGAATTTTTCTCCCTTCCTCATTTTTATAGCTGACTCATCTATCACTAATTGGACATTTTTTTAAACCTAAATCTTACCTGAAATAACATTTTTTACCTAAAATTATATTCTCTAAAACTCAAACTTTTGTTCAATATAATCCATATATTTTCATTGAAATAATGCCTGTACTCTAATTTATACACTCAAACTTCATTGATTTATTAGTAAGTAAAAAAAAAAAAAAAACTATAAACAGCTTTGGGTGCTGAAATTGACCCCTCTCACCAGCAGGTAGTCCAAGGACTAGTGTTTAGTAGCTATATTAGTTTTCTACCACAGTATAACAAATTATGGCAAATTGATCAGATTAGAAAACACATACTTATTATCTCATTAGTTTCATGGGTCAAGTATCTGGCATGGATTAGCTGGGTCTTCCACTCCACATCTCTTGAAGCTGAAAACGAGATCTCAACCAGCTGCATTCTCATCTGGAAGCTCCAGAAGGGAAAGATCTCCTTCCAAGCTCACTGGGTGTTGGCAGAATTCTTCTCATGGCTGTTTGAGTAAGATTACTGTTTTCCTGATAACTTCTGGCCAGCCACAATTCTCAACCCAATCCCTTGTCACCTGGCTGCCTCTACAGGAAGCACACAACATGACTTCTTGCATCTGTAAAGCCAGCAGGAGAATGTCTCCCATTAAGTCTCAGCCCTTTCAAGGGCTCTCTGAACTGGAATCACACCTATTGAGAGTAATCTCCCCTTAGGCTAAATAAAAGTCAATTGATTGGTGGCCTCAATTACATCTGCAGAATTACCTCCCTTTTGTCACACATCATAATGTGAACAAAAAATAAAACCCTAAATCATAGTCATATCCCCATCCATACAGAGAAGAAGGGGTTATACAGGGTGCAGATGCCAAGGGTCAGAATTTGAGGGCATCATATCAGAATTCTGAAGCCTGCCTGGCATGCTTGTAATCCCTGCGCTTGGGAGACGGAGAAGGGGGATCGCGCAGGTTCGAAACCAACCTTGCTGGCTTTAAGAGACCCTGTTTCCAAATAAAAATATAAAAATGTGTCTGGAAGTGCAGCTAGCCCGGATGTAGAAGGCTTTCCAGGAACGCCAGTACCACAAACAAAAGAAGAAGAAGAAGAAGAAGAAGAAGAAGAGGAGGAGGAGGAGGAGGAGGAGGAGGAGGTGGAGGAGGAGGAGGAACTCTGAAGCGGGCGTGGTGGCCCACGCTTGTAATCTCAGCATTTTTTTTGGAGGTTGAGACAGGGGGATCACAGTTTGCGGACAGCCTCAGCTACTTAGTGAGGCCCTCTGCAACTTAGTGAGACCCTGTTTCAAAATAAAGAATAAAAAATGGGGCAGGGGGTATAGCTCGGTGGTCAAATGTCCCTGGGTTCCATCCCCAGAGCCTCAAAAACACAATAAAAAATTTTAAAATTTAAAAAATGAATTCTGGCTATCACAGTATCTTTAATATCACTTTTCTTTGTTAGAACATGTTGATCAGTCTAGCAACTGATTAAAGAAAACTTGCATTCTAGTTATATTTAGATGATCTTGTTGATTGTTTATGATCTATGATGGTCATGTATATAGATATTCATAATAGTTAAGAATAATGTCATATCCAAAACTTCATTAAAAATAATTTTATGTTAAATATTGTAAAAATATTTGAAGTTGCCAATAAAAAGGTAAAGTAAAATATCAATGTCAACTAAAAAATGTAGACATGAAAAGAAGTATTTATTTATTATCTAATTATTTATTCATTTTTCTTTGCTCAGTCAAATAATAGAATACTCTGAGCAAAGGCTAGAAAGCTTTATATCTCCTTCATACTGAACTCTTGAGAGTGAGCATTTAAATATTCCCAGACAGATCATTGAAGAGAATCTTATGCTTTTTCAAAAGAAAACAAAACAAAACAAATGACAGATTATCTAATTCAGGAAGGGGGTCGGGGGTCTTCAGTACCAATGAAGGGGGGTCGGCGCAGGAAAGACCCAAGGCCAGCCGTTGGAGATAAGCAAGCAAGCAAGCAAAAGCTTTATTAAGACAGCCCAGCTCCCTTTTATATCAGGCATCTGGGAGGAGGGAGCTTCCACTCACAGCAGAAGATCGCATAAAGTATGGGGCATTTACTGATTGGGTAGCTCATACCCCAGTGGGTGTGTCATCAGGGGACTGATTGTTGGGCATCCAGTGGCCCCTTTGGCAAGCTATGAGGTAATCAGCACAATCCAGAAGAGAAGCCGGAGAGGCGCCATCTTTGGCATGACTGGGCTGTGTATCCTAACAGGTAACAACCTTGAAAAAGCTAATAGAATATACCAGTTTTTTCTCTCTCCTTTTCCTTTTCTCCTTTCTCTCACTTTGGCTTATGCTTCTCAATGAGTAAGGAAACTCTTCCCATTATCATTGCGCTGTTCAGGTCTCCCTCACCACCCCCAATCTACCGTAACTTGTTTTATGACCTTAGGTTCTTGTTCTACATAAACTTGTAACTGTAACTTATGGCAGAATTTTTCCATGTCTCTGTAGAACAATGAAGCACAGCAGTTACAATCCTCAGACAGGGTGAAAAACTAGGAATTGTGTAAGGCTTCAAATTTCAACACCATTAATTTAATTGACCTTAAAAACATTTACTTAATTTTTTCCCCAATTTCAAATCAGAGATAATTAAATCTAAAGAAAATGTATGGAAAGTACCTATCAAATATCAAATAATCAAATAAAATGTATTTGTACCTATCAAATATTAAATAATCAATAAAATATCTTTTCACCCAACTTTATTTTTACTGGCACCTATTTTCTACTAGATGCTCTTCTAAATTATTATTTATTTATGTAAATAGTCTTCCTCAATATGTGTTGCATGGACTACTGAGCCCATTTAATGCCTCTGAAGAAGAAAAGAAAAGAAAAGCAGAAACTCACGTCAAGGACACACTTTGTGCTCAGTGCTAGATGAGTCACAATGAGCATTAACATAACAAAAGTTCTAATAGAAACTACATACTCCACGACTTTAAAAATCCTTCATATTTTTCTGAATTTGCTAAAATTCTCAAGACAATCTCAGGGAAATGCTTTACACTTGAATGTACAAGTCCTAAGGAAGTTTTATTTATAATCTCATCAGAACTAAGACAGATATAAATGATAAAAACAAAGAAAAAGTGTCACTAGAAGTGAAATCCAAAAGGAAGATGCAGCTTCGATGTGCTGGCATGGGGAGAGATGATCCTTCCTACTACCATTCGACAATAGTAAATGCCACACATGATGCTAAGAGGAAAAATTATTGAAAACAAGTAAATCACAGTTGCTATTATCTAAACTAGGTTGTGCACTGCAATATGCTATTGCTCAACTTTACTGTAGAAAATGTTTTTGAGAAGCTGGTACATGGCATAAACTGTGGGGATGGAAGCAAAGATCTATACCTCTTGCACTAAAAGGAGACAACTGTAAAGATCTTTTGAAATATATTGTCGTCATGTTTTGTGACTAGCAAATATGAAGTGTAGTTGAGAATGCTGGTAGATAGAAAAATAACATCTCAGTTACATGGCAGAAAGAAAGGCTTACACTTTTCATCATGTGGTCAGAGGCGTTAAAGGGCAATATTTATGTTTTTTGTTCATTTGTACATTTATTTATTTTTGTGTGGCACTAGGGAATCCAGAGACATTCTGCCTCCAAGCTATTGCCCCAGACCTATTTTATTTTCATTCTGAAACAGGGTCTTGCTAAGTTGATGAGAGTCTCACTACTTGCTAAGGCTGTCCTTGAATCTGTGATCCTCCCATCCAAGCCTCCCAAGTACTGAGATTGAAGGCATGTGCCATCATCTCCATCTGAAAGGCAATATTTAAAAAAAATAGATCTTATTTATGATGTCTGGAACTGTCCCCTGGAGTCCAATCAATTGATGTGGCAGCTTACTGTTTGCTAGAAATACATAGGATACCTGAATGTAGAAACTTAGGGGAAAAAGGAATTGACTTAGCTTAGGCTAGCCATTCCATTGAATGCAATTCAGTATTTTCCCAATTATACCCCAAACAAAATGATAAGGCTCCTCGTTTCTCTTCATTCACACCTTGGGCTGCATGCTACAGTTTCAGAGTACCAAGGTGAAGGAAAAGTAGTAATAAGTGACTATTAGCAGAGGGATCTTACAGAACTTCTTCATTTTCCAAAGCCACAGTTTTCCATCCAGAAAAACAGTATCAAATCTAACATTTACTCGTGTGCAGAACATGACATTATTGTATTTTCCACACACTTTGATGCTTGATTTAATTAGTCCAACCCACTGATTTAGAATTTCTCTGGACACTGGTATCATCATTGGTCAAACCAGTATTTGTCTACCTTCGAGCAAGAATACTGGATTGATGATGCCCCCAGTAACAGATAATGCAAGGATTTTGTCTGAAGAAACTGAGTTTTACACAGATGATTAAATCTTTCCCAGTTAGGTGGTTCCTCTAGTATATCATGACTTAAAACTTAGGTCTTTAATGATATAATTTATGTTCTTTTCACTGTATTCCACACCTGAGTAGGAGTTGGTTTTGCTAAACACCAATATACTCAGCATGTTAAAGAATGGATGCATTAGTACCAAGGGATATATTAGTGATCTATCAGTATGAAAAGAACTGGAAATGAAGATAGGTCTTTAAGGATGGCCATGCTACAGGAAAGAGGTCAGAAAGCATAATTCCAGTACTTGAGAGGCTGAGACAGGAGAATGAGGTCACAGATTCAAAGACAGCATTGTTCAGTTAACTTAATGAGATCTTGTTTCAAAAAAAATTGAGGTATGTAGCTCAGAGTTACAATAACCCTGGGTTCAATTCTTCTTAGTACTGTGCACACACAGAAAGAGAGAGAGAGAGAGAGAGAGAGAGAGAGAGAGAGAGAGAGAGAAAGAAAGAAATTTCTTAAAGAAGATAGGCCATTACCAGAGAAATTTTTAATAATGTTTTCATAGGATTTGTCTTGAGAAGTGGTAAAAAAAAATTCACTTTCAAGATTAAGACAATTAAAATTATAAGCTTTTTCTAGTGAGCTTTTGCTGTACACCAAGCACTGTGTATGTTTTACTTTATTTATTCCTCTCAATTGTCTTATAAAGTAGGACTAGTATTTTAGTATTACAATAAAGAAAGCAAACTAAGAAAAACTCAAGATTACACTAGAAGATTTTTTATAAAAAGAAAAACAGAAAACACTACTGTGTGCTTGATAGTCTTTATGAATGCTAACTAAACACTGTAGTTGGGTTGTGAAGTAAGTTTTGTTATCCTAGTTTACAGAAATATTCCCCTCAGGTGGAAGATGAGGAGTACCACTAGACTCTGCTGCCAGGTAAGTAGTGAACCTAGAATTCACATTTGCCTTAGTCTAACCCCAGGGCAGATGCTCCAAAGATATTTACTTTTTGTCTACATCAGCTTCAAAAGTCTTTCTATACAACAAATTCCAGTCTAACAAGTACAAAAGTAGCTGATTTAAATAATATGTGGTTGGAAAAAAGTTTGGTAGGCAAATGACAATTTTTTTTTTTACATCATATAGGATAGAAATTAAGTTATCTCTAATCCTGCCTAGGTCTTCATGCCATAGATGTAGTGATAATAATAAACTATTATTGTTGGCTTAAAATGATTTAAGTACTAGAGATGTATTTTTGTTTTTTCTTAATTCACAAAGCAATTTAGAATAAGTACAACTTTTATTATTTTCCAGATGAGGAAACTAAGATAAAGAGAAATTAAGCATTTCCCCCAGCCATGCAGTCATTAGCCTATAGATTTGCATTTAAATACAGTAAGCAGGTGACCTAACTGAGGAGATGGGAGAGGGGAAGAAGGAAACTCTCTAAAGCACATGATGTACTTAAACAAAATATCAAAGTCAATCACTAAGCCAAGCATGGGTAGGAGGGAGGGGGAGGGAATAGGGTGGGGATTGGGTAAGGGCTAATGGGGTGATGTGTGCATGTATGTCTCCACAAGTCTTTTATACCATTAAGATGTATGACTACAATGCATCAATAAAATTTTTTAAAATTTTAAAGTTTAATATTTTATCTTCTTGTATTTTGCTGGAAAAAAAATACAAGCAGAGTAACTCTGAAACCCACATTCCTAATCCCTACAATGATCCTGAGATCTCAAGATGTTTCCATGATCTTTGATCTCTACATCAAAACCACAAAAACAGGTTATGTCTCCTCTCACTCCAGTATACTCAGATTTCCATTTAATTGTTATTTTTCCTATAAATGATTCCTTATCGTTTTTTATTCAAAATGCATTAAAATACCTCAGCCAGTAGAAAAAAGTAATGTTTTATAATTCGGATATTAAATAACATATTTTTTCTGGGTCCTATAGTAATATAGAATCAGACCTTTTGCATTAGAATGTATTTTTCCAAGTGTAAGCCAGGCCACTGGTATTAACAAACTATGTATGTACTTTCTAGTAGCATTTTTTCTGTAGCACTTTTCTTTTTTTCTTTTTCTTTTTTCTTTTTTGGTGGTACTGGGGTGGAACCCAGGGGCTTTCTACCTCCGGGCTATACTCCAAGACCTATTTTTTTATATTTTATTTGGAAACAGGGTCTCACTAAGCTGCTGAGAGCCTCATTAATTAGCTGAGGCTATCTTCGAACCTGTGTGATCCTCCTGTCTCAGCCTCCCAAGCACGGGGATTACAAGTGTGCGCCACCTTTCTAATTTTTACATCCACAGTCACCAAAATTAATGTTGCTAAAGATTAGGGGAAAAAAGTAAAAACTATAATTAAATTTGAAAGTAAAGTACAAATTCTCCATTTCTAATCACACATGCCTCCTTTTGGGGGGGTCTAGCTATTTTTTTTTACACTCAATAAATGCAACTCTTATCTTAGGTATAACAATAATTCTAAATGCTGTATAATCAGGTTATCTTGAAGCTTGTGTATGAGAAGCGTTAGCTCCTGTTGGCTTCCCAAATTTAGTAATGCAACAGTGAACAGATCTGCTCATTCAATAGGAGAGCCCCTTTTTCATCATACCTAATACACATTAACAACTTCTGAAAATTCCATTTTCTACGAAGAAGAAGAAAAGCAAAGACGTTGTTAGGGCAAAAGAAGCTGAAGGTTAAGATGATGATGAGTAGACGGTGAATAAAGAGAGCAGGAAATCCACTCTGCAATTCAAGAGCACAGAGCACTGCTGGCAGAGGAAATCAGGTGAGCACAAGGTGAAAACATTAAGAATAAGCAAAACACTTTTTATTTCTAAAACAGTAAGGACTTATACACACACACACACACATACACACACACACTCAGACACACACAAACTCTTATGATGTCACACATCTCTAATCCCAACTCCTCAGAAGTCTGAGGTAGAAGGATCACAAGTTTGAGGCCAGCTTGGACAATTTAGCAAGACTTAGTTTAAAAATAAGAGATATAGCCAGAGATATAGCTCAGTGGTAGAGAGCTTTCCTGGCATGTGTGTAAGACCTTGAGTTCAATCTCCAAGATTCCCCCTCTAGCCCCAGAAAAAGAAAGAAAACAAAATTCAAATCCTTGAGGCTCTGGGTAGAAAAGTTAAAAATGTATAAAAAAAATACTTCTTTATTTCAGAGTACATGCTCCTGTTTATTTATACTTCCTTTTCTACAGGATATGTTGGCTCTTAAGAGTGGGCTTAACAAACTTTTTACAGAGCAGGATTTTTTTTTTTTTTTTTTCAGTACTGGGGATGGAACCTCGAGGCTCTCTACCTCAGAGATATACCCTCAGCTCTATTTTTTATTCCTTTTTTTAAAAAAAATAAAATATCACTAAATTGCAGAGGGCCTAAGTGGCTGAAGGCTGTCCAGGAACAGAGATCTTTCCTGTCTCAGCCTCCCAAGTACTGGAATTATCAGCATGAACCAACATGCCCAGCTCAGAGTAGGATTATGAAAAATAAAAATGCAATAATCCTACAACAAAAAATCCATGAGCCGTCAATGGACAGCAGTCACTGTTCCTTCTGGCTCCTAGGATTTCAGTCCACTAGACATCCCCAGTGTCTGCTCCAGTCAAATGATCAGGATTCGTCCACATCCTCCTGTGGCATTTGATACCTTAATATATTAAAAAGTTGTTTCATTCTGCTACAAAGTCTTTGTAATTAGTAATGTGTCTTACATGGCACAGATTATCAATGCTTATCATGAATTCTTTGTCTAGAGCAAAAAAAAAGTTAACTTTAACAAGACTTTCATTTTGTTTTATCAAATTGCATCTTGATGGATCAAGACAGTTTGGGAGCCAGCCGTGGTGGCACACGCTTGTAATCCCAGCATTCGGGAGGCTGACACCAAAGGATCACAGTTTGCGGACAGCCTCAGCTACTTAGGGAGGCCCTCTGCAACTTAGTGAGACCCTGTTTCAAAAATAAAGAATAAAAAATAGGGCAGGGGGTGTAGCTCGGAGGTCAAATGCCCCTGGGTTCCATCCCCAGACTGCAAAAAAAAAAATAAATAAATAAAAAAAAGACAGTTTGGGAAAAGTAATTTTTATTATCTGACCATCAGTACATTTATTTTTATTAAAAACAAACAAGTCAATAGTCTAATGTCTCATGTATTTCCACAGTTGAGACTCTACACACATTCTTCTCTGGCAAGGAGATCCAGGCCAATGCATTATTCTACCAACATAGCAGTATTGGATGTCTGATTTTGTCCCTTGAAAGGATGGTCCTTCTGAAACATTCTGACACTTTGACTCTGAAATCTACTTGTACCCATGACTTTAAAGAAACTTTAAAATGTAGAGTCATTTCTTAGACTTGCCCTAGAAACTCAAGTTGGCTTATTAAAGATTTTCCCCCCATTTGAAAAACTTCTTTGTTTCACTAACAGCAAGTCTCCAGTGTTTTGTAACGTTGTTATTGAACAAGTTTAATGATTTGCTGAGGACCTCATCTAGAGGCATTACCAAGCAGCTCAAGATTAGAAACGTATGGTGGTAGAAGCTCTCCTAGAATAAATGAAAATATTTTATTCAGCTACTGAGAAGGGTCTCCAGAGATCAAATTAGAAGCTCGCTGTGAAGGGAGATGTTTAGGCATGCTCTGGAATTATTTATCAGCATTTTCTGCTTGTGTGAGAATAAGCAGACATTAAGTTTAAATTAAACAAAGGGGGAAAGAAAACAAGTTTTTTTTTTCAGTAATTTGACTGCTAATGATATTTCTGAATTATTCCAGCTTAATAGTTTAAGTAATTTGCAATGATAATAATTGTTCTTGCTAAAGCACAATAGCGTTGATTTTTTTTTCCTTTTTTTGCCAAGATTAACCCCTTTTAAAACCTTTAATGGACATGTAATTGCAAATTTATTGTGGGCTTTGTTAATTTTTAAATTTGTTTTCTTCTTCTTGACATTTCTTTTAATTTAATTTAATTTTATTACATTCATCAACAATTTGAGAAACTGACTTAAAAGTCCATTAAAAAGGAATAAGTGTTCTTTATGTTGCACTTGTTTATCTTTATTTATAATGAGCCTGAGCTGGTAGATAGAATAAAGGAAGCTTAATTATTACTTTCAACATTAATGTGTTTTTCTCATGTACTCGTTCAAAATAAGTATACGTTCAGTATTTGTTGGGAAAAAGTAAACTCTTAAGAAGGGGTTGCAAGTTGTCCCTTAAATAATTAAATAAGAGAGCAAGCCATATCCCAGAGTAACACACAAGTCTGTATTTTAAATAACACCTTGGTGATAAAGTCGTGCTAAAAGTCATTAAACTTTGTTCCTAAGGGAACACTGCATGTTATCACAAATAATTGGTAATTGAAAATATTTTTGTGTAAAACATAGCAGGTTAATTCACTAGAAACTAAAATTCTTAAGTGTTACAGCTGCTTTTCATATTAAAGAAATGTAAATATATAACTCGACATATCGTCAGCCAGTAAATCGTCTTTCTTGTGTCCTGAACTAAGTCACCATATTAATCATGTATAGAAATGACCAAAACGACTAAAATTTTCCTGGACACTCACTATTTCAAAGATGACAAACTTGATAGAAATGATGTTTTAGAAATTCATGTTACATATTTTAATATTCTTGGTTCATATTAACTATTTTTAAAAGAATTTGATTATCTGTTCTCAAATAATTTCCATTAACTTATTCCTCTGTTTTAGAATTAAATTGCTCCTTAAATTTTAAAAAGGAGTGGAAAGGAAAATAGGGGGAAAATGAGCTGAGGTGAACCAATAATGCTTTCCCGGGCAGAGGAGAAAAATTAAAAAAATGAAACACATATACACACACTCCCTGTTTATGTGATTTGAGAAGAAAGTTAATTTGATGTGAAATATTATTTATTCTGAAATACTGCAAATGGTAATGACTTTCAAACACTTGGCAGTGACATTCCTGACCATCTCCTCATAATCTTTTAGTGTTTGGGAATCAAGTAATTACAAAATATGGCAATAAAAAGGTTGAGGAGGCAATACAATGCTGTGAATTAAATGAGAGAATGACTCCATGGCCAGTAGAAAGGATAGATACAATTTAGGTATGACATATTAGTAAAACTTTACCAAATGCCTTAATACCAGTTTCTCTAAAAATATTATCCAGTATTATTTATACCTGTCCATTTTCTTATCTAAATTACTTACTTTTCTGAAATTCTAGATGTTGATTTTCTTTAGGTTCATTCTAGTAGTGAAGCCCCTCAGTATCCCTCAAATGAAATATGTCTTTTTTATAACTATTTCATTGGTATGTTTCTCAAAAGGCTAAACAGTTTACAGTGTTCTAACAGGTAAAAATAGCTATTTTCAAATATTTCCTACCTATTTCTTCTATAAACAAGAGTGTGAATTTTTCTTCGCTCCTTTCCTTTCCATGACTTCTAAAACCCCAGAAAGGTACTGCAATTCCAACAAGGCTATTACTTATTACTCATAAAATAATTGAACTATGCCGGGCATGGTGACACATGCTTATAATCCCCACGCTTGGGAGGCTGAGACAGGAGGATTACACAGCCAGCCTCAGCTACTTAGTGAGGCTCTCTGCAACTTAGTGAGACCCTGTTTCCAAATAAAATATAAAATAGGTCTGGGAGTATAGCCCAGAGGTAGAAAGCCCTTGGGTTCCACCCTCAGTATCACATCATCATCATCATCATCATCATCATCATCATCATCATCATAATTTTGCATCACCATTGATGTACACCACTACTATTTGTGTGCAATGATCTTATTGTAACTGCTTATGAGTTCTTGATAAGTACTCAAATTCTCCTTCACAAAGAAAAAAAATTGACTCTTGTATTAATCAGCTTTCTGTTACTGTGACAAAATGCCTGAAAAAAATCAACTTATAAGGAGGAAAATATTTATTTTGGTTCACATTTTAGAAGTTTCAATCCCTGTTTGCTTGTCCCTGATGTTTTGGGACTTGTGGCTAGGCAGTGCATCATGGTGGAAGCACATGGCGGAGGAACCCTGTTCATATCATGGCCATTGGAAAACAAAACACAAGAATGAATGGAGGACTCACTGCACTAACTTCCTTTCACTAGGCCCCACCTTCTACAGGTTCCACCACCTCCCAGTAGCTCCACAGGCTGGTGAGCAAGCCTTCAACATTTGGCCTTTGGGGAACATTTAAACTCAAACTATGACAAAGCTTAAAACATGACACCAAAAAATCCAAATATTAACAACACATTTGATATGATTATCCACAGAAAGTCCTTTTACTATAGGTCAGTACTTTCAAAAGGAATGGCCCTAAGTAAAACCAAAAAACAAAATAAAGATCACTCTTTTTGTTCGGTGGGGCACTGTTATATCTAGAGGTGGCTGCATAATGTGATGAATTGTTGAGTTCTACTAGAATAATAACATATCATTTATTTATTTGTTTTGATACTGGGTGTTAAACCTAGGTGCATTCTACTTCTAAGCTACATCCCCCAAACCTTTTAATTTTTTTTTTATATAGGGGTCTTTATAAATTGCTGAGGCTGGCTTCAAACCTGAGATTCTCCTGTCTGAGCCTCCATGTACTGGGATTACAGGCATGCATCACTACACTCAGCTCATAGCACCTTTTTCAGGATTGTCTCTCTGAGTTCTGCTACCTGGTCTTATCACTAGAGTTAACATTCTTACGAGATCTTTTAAATGTTTGTGTTTATCCAGGTTATACTCTGGGTCTTTTTATTTTCTAAATCCACACATTCTCTCTGAAAGTTCCTATATCTGACATCTCCACAAACCAGCTGATTTTTTATGTTGGTTATTTCTGAATATATATATATATATATATATATATATATATATATATATATATACACATATATATATATTATATAATATATATATATTCAGCCCAAATATTTATTCTTATCTTCTTCTAGCATCCTTCCACTTAAATATCGTCCAGACTTCTACCAACTGACAAACCCCAAATTGAATATACCATCTCACTCTCTCATCTGGTCTACCTCTGTCTTCTGTTTCACTAATTAACCTGAAATTGGGTCCATAACCAAGTTTTCCTAGTGGCACCCTCCTACCTTTCACATCTCATCCATCTAAATATCTTTCTAGCTATCATCATATCTCAGATTCTCACTACTTCCAGCCTGGATTACTTCAAAACCCAACTCTGCCCAATCTTGTCAATCTCAGCAGTGCTCATGACTCACACTCTATTTTCTCTTCTACACATCAACTATCCAACACACTTACACATATTTCTGTTGGGTAACTCATGAAACTCATAGTTTGAGTTCTGTTTCTCTCCTCCAAGATTTTACGAGCCCTTGAAATCCTTCTACACTATGTTACTGTCTTTTTTAACATCCTGTAACTTGTCCATGCCTCCCCTTGTTATAGTATTTTTCTCCATCATTCCCTTCTCCCTTCATAACAGATAGATAGTCTTCTTCAACCTGGTTTATTCAGCAAATATTTGAGCAAGCACAATATTGGGCTCAGAAAAAGTACACACATATCAGAATTGAATGAATGAATTGATTGCAAGTTTCCAACAATTTGGAGAAACATTCATACCTGTGATCTCTGAAAAAGCTGATAAACTTTAAAATGATTTAATGCTACAGCATCCTTTACTTCAGTTATTTTTTTAAATTTCTAACATACATGAGCCTATATGTCATCAAGTGCCACTATTAAAATGGCCAATTTTGAACATAAGCAATGCTGGTCTGTATCTCTTACAGAAGAGAGGTACATGTGTACCTTAACTCAGGGATCCTCTTCTTTTTGCAAAGGCTTATGTATAGGTATTCAGGGTATACAAAAGAGTGAGTAACTGTTCTGTAAGGTGCTATTGGGCAATCTGATGCTGTTATTAAAAAATGCTGGCAACTATAAATTTGAAGGCAATAAATCTGTATTTTCCAAAAGCAGCACAACTATATATAATCATTTATGCTGTGCACTTTTAAGTATCATTTGTATATTGAGTAAATGAAATATATCTTTGAATTCTTCAGATATAATCAATCAACCAATTATCTTATAGTACAACCTAAAGTCATGGGAAACATTTGATAAGAAATAATTTAGTAATAAAGCAGAATGACTAGCAGTAATGGATTTTTCCCACACACATGGGAAACTTATATATAGTCATATTATCACTTGTCTGCTGAATGTGTTTCCTTAAAGCAGGAAGAATTCTCAGCCACAAGACCCTTTTTTTCTCCACTAAGAAATGCAGGTCGTTTCAAGTTACAAAAACACAAAACAAACACATTTTCTTATTATTTATCCGGTTTTCATGATTGAATTTAAACCTGGGGAAAGAATGGTTTGTAATAAAAATTAATGACAACTCTTAGCAGGAACAAAGTGGATAGATCCCCTGTAAAACTTCTTATTGATAATGAATTCTCCATTTACTGAGGGAGACAGAGGGAAACATTTCTTGGCAAATTCTACACTCGTCTGTGTGACTGCCAAATGAAATACTTGAACAAGTGCAAAATCTACATCCTACGCTTGATGCGAGTCTAATGTCACTATATTTGGAATGAAACATTGCTCAAAAGTTGGTAACAAAAATGTTTTTGTTTTTAACAGGTCTCAACTGTTTCTCTTTTCCCTCATTTCTTGCAAAATGTAGGCATCAGATTCTTATAGGAAGATTATGCAGAGTATCATTTACCATTTCTGCATGAGGTCTTTGGGCACAACCAGGTTAGAGGTATCTTTTTTTAAAAAAAGCCCAAGCCCTGAAACATATTTTATTGTTTTGATATGACTTCATAGAAGACATTTCAAGAAATATTTCTTATTCTAATTACAAATAAAAGGAATTGAAAATGTATCTTATTAATCTCATATTTCTACCAGCATAAATGACAAAGTGTTTGAGAGATTCAGACTCCAAACAGTGGTGCTGGCTCATTTATGATGGCTTTCAAACTCCTGCCAGCCCCACTCTTTTTGTACACTGATTTTGTTACACCAGACCTCACCTCAGGAAACAGCATCCCTTATCATTTCTGTTACCAATACAAACCCAAAAGCCCCAATATCCTTAGCCAGGTGTGGTTGTGTATGCTTATAGTCCCAATTCTTCAGAGGCTGGGACACAAGGATTGCAGGTTTGTGGCCAGCCTCAGCAACTTATAGCAAGACCCTCTCTCTGCAATTTAGTAAGACACTGGTTCAAAATAAAAATTAAAATAGGACCGGGGTGTAGCTTAGAGGCAGAATGCTCCTGGTTTAAATCCTGAGTACCACCAAAAAAAAAAAAAAACAAAACAAACAAAAAAAACATATTCTTCAGTTTGGTTTTCAGAGCTAAGACCCAATCTAATATAGTTCTTTCTTTAGTCCCATGAACCATCACACATTTTCTGCATAAGAGGCCAATGTGAATTAGATATTTAAAAAATAAGTCTATTGATAAATAAAAATAGCTGGAAAAACATGGATTTAGAAAAAGAAACATTTGAGCTTTATCCCCAAGTATACCACCGAGAAGAGTAAGACCTAAGGAAGAAAACATAACTCTGGGGATGATCATGGTCAACTGAGGCAAACATTCTTTCTAAGCAAGTATAGACTTACCTTGGTCCATTTTCTGCACTATGGGATGCTATAAATGATAGACAGTTCTTTTACAGAATCTCTTCTCCTGCATTTCTTGCATTGAGAAATGCCTATACAGAGAGTACTGGCCGATGTGCTATAAACAGAAATCTGTTTGTCAGGTCATGGGGGAGCTTTCGTTTCCCTTAACAGTAGATTTAGAGGTCACTGGCCTCCTTTGCTACTATTTAGTGTTGCCTTAAACGTGTGATGTAATACCTGGAGCAGAAGCAACCATATTTTGACCTTGCAATCATAAGATAGCATGCTAAGGATAGGGGCAAACTAGAAAGACAGAGATGGTCCTCATTGTCCTATTTACTGCTGCAAGAGTACTGAACTGATTACCTCTGGACTTTAAGATAAATGAGGGGAAAATAAGCACTTTTTGTTTAATTGCCATAATTCAGTCTATTACTTATAGCCAAAGCATTCCTCACTGACATACTAACACAAATATTCTCAATTCAAGGCAACTTAGTGTCCTAGTAACATTTTCACAGAACCCCTAGGCCAAAAGAAATAGCTAATACATTACATTTATTAACTAGTTAATTATATATTTATAGCCTAAAACTCGGGGTCTATTAGGCATAATGCAACTTCTTAAACCATAGAATGGAACTGGATGCTATTGGTGGTAGCATGGATTTTTGTGTGTCATTTGATTTTTATTATAGCAACTACTAAAGATCCAATTCCACAAAGACAGGATGTCATTATAGGACTCTGATGTCAAAACTATGTATATCTTGAGATGCTAGTTATGCAGTGATGTTCCTTCAAGAATGATAGCCCTTTGAATTTGTTTGACTCAACTTACCATTTAAAAGCAGCAAGCATAATTTTAGGAATGTAATGATTAAAAGTAGACAGATAAAAATATAAACAATAAATGCCATCAACTGGCATATAATAAGTGAGCAATAAATTGTAGATGTAGTCATTTCCATCAGTTGTTGGATACACTTTCAAGAGCATCTCCCTATAAAAAACAAGTTTGTCTCCAAGACTAGGAAATAGACTATTCCTTGTTCTTCCGTATCCTGAACAGTATATAGCATCAAACTAAGAGTGCAGTATTTAATGAGTACCACTCTACACCCATGCATATATTAAGGAACACATCAATGTAAAAGTGAAAGTGAATGCTGGAATCACAAGTCTCATATAGCAAATAAAAACGTAATACTAATATAGTAGCACAATTCACAATAGACAAATCATGGAACCAGGCTTGATGTCCAGCAACAGATCAATGAATTTCTTTTTTTTTTTTTTTTTTTGGCGTGTCTGGGGATGGAACCCAGGGGCATTTGACCTCCAAGCTACACCCTCTGCCCTGATTTTTATTCTTTATTTTTAAACAGGGTCTCACTGAGTTGCAGAAGGCCTCACTAAGTAGTTGAGGCTGTCTGCGAACAAAACTGCGGTATATACACATAATGGGATTAAACACAGTAATAATAAAGAACAAAATTATGTCGTTTGCAGGAGAATGGATAGACCTGGAGAACAATATGTTGAATTATATTAGTCAGTTGCAGAAAGTGAAGAGTCATATGTTTTTTCACTTATGTGGAAACTAGGTCTTAAGAGGGGTACAAAAGGAGGAGAAACCCCAGTGGAGAGATGGAAGGAGTGTATGGGGTGGTTGTGGGGGGAAGTAGAATTAAAGGAAACACTTCCATTGACATTATGTACATATGTGAAATTATCAATGCCAATATTAATATCATATGTGGGGAAGTGAGGGGAATGGAGAGAAAGCTTATCAAGTACTATGTGCATGTATGTTCCTATCACTCTGAACTACATTATGATGTGAAACTACAATGCACCAATAAAAGGACATTAAAAAGGCAATACTAAGCCAGGCACGGCAGCGCACACTTGTAACAGGAGGATCGCGGTTTGAGGCCAGTCTCAGCTACTACTTTTTTTATTTGAAGATTTAAAGAAGTTTATTAAAAAGGATAGAAATACAGAAAATAGAAATATAGAAAATAGTTACAGCCCCATGCCAAAATGGGATGAAGGGGGAGGGTGGCCCGGCCAACTCACCACTCCCCTCAGCTACTACTTAGTGAGGCCCTTTGTGACTCAGTGAGACCCTATTTCAAAATAAAGAATAAAAAATAGAGCTGAGAGTGTAGCTGGGAGGTAGAATGCCCCTGGGTTCCATCCCTGGTATCCCCCAAAATGCAATTCTAATATTGATATGATATGATATTATTCTAAACAGCTTGACACTTAGAATTTTATCATAATACCATATACCATATTCATCAGAGTCTCCTAATTTCTTGGCACATGTCAGGGCCCTGAGATATAAAAATGAACAAATGTATAAAACAACCTATACTTCTGGTCGGATTTGCCATTTTACAGTGATTCTTTCATATTCCTGCCTTTTCTTCCTCTTTGTTTCCCTCCCAGACTGTTCTCCTATTAGAACCCCTCTCTTACTCCGGTGTTTTGATTCTCATCCTCTTTAGAACTCTCACAATTAAATATGAGCATGGATTACTCTATGCCAGGACAATTTCAATGGCCCTTTCCACTCTCCATTCCGTATGAGTGGTGTTCTCTGGGACTTGGTTTGTTCCAGAGAGTCTGATGGCCAAACTCTTTCTAAGAACGAGTTCTCTTCAACATCATGAACTAGAATCTGAGCCCTTGTTTATCTAAGCTAATTTTTCTGCTTTCAACTGGAAAAGATGTCCCAGATGCCCATATGTCTCATGTTCAGTGACTGTAAGAAATAACAGTCTATCTCATTCTAAAGAGCTGAAGATTACTGGGAATTTAATGTGAATTAAAGGAGATTTATTTTTGAGGTTTGATTATGTAGAGAAAATAAATACCTGTTTGCTGAGATCTCCATTTGCTTAGAGAAACTCAGAGCATAAGTAGATCATTTCCAGAAGTTCCAGGAACCACTGCTTTGAAGATGGGTTAAATAGATCATGCTAAGCAACAAAGCTATTGACTTCTGAGAACAAAGAGAACCATCAGGGGGCCTAAGGAATGGGACATGATAAAAAAGCAAAAGACTGGTCATGCTTTTGAGAAATACTGCATAAGCTGTGAGGCCTAAAGTAGGGACCAATCAGACTTAAAGTGTAAACCAGATTTTTTTTAAATTATTTTTTTTTATTTTGGATTTGCAGGCATTAATAGGGTTTGGTTGGTATTTCCACAAATGAACTGAGAAAATCCAACCTTCTCTCTCCCACCTCTTGCTCCAGCACAATCCCAGTCAATGACTAGCAATCATTATTATACATTGAAGTTTAATTTTTGAGGTTGCATATATGAGAGAGAACATGTGAACATTTCTGCATCTAGCTTATTTTGCTAAACATATGGGGCCAAATAATACATTGATTATATTTCTTAATGTTTTATAATTAGAACACAGTATGATAAATTGATTACATTTACACAAAAAAGAGTCATTGATAAAATCAATCAGTATCTCAGAAACCTGGACACCCATTTGTTTTAAACATAACATGACCAGACTGACTCTCCCCACCATGTCTTCATTTGTGAGTTGGAGACATAGCCTTTCACCTATCTGCTTGATAAATGAGAGTTATAAGGAAAAAATGTAGGCAGACCAAAGAATACTAAATAAGTACTGTAATTTTCAAGGAAAATATTATGGGTATTCATATCATATACGGTAATGAAAATGGAAATTATTTACTCTCGGGACCCTGGCCGCATTATCGTTAAATTATTTGCATCCTGATAAATGATTTGCATGCTAATGAAAGTGTATTCCCAGAACAGTCTTTCCAAAGGTTTCTCTATAGTTTTACTAGTAGGTATATATGATACCATGTGATACAAAGATATAAAACCTCAAAAGGTCTGTGAAGTAAATTACCCTTTCTTTCCTTTGCAATATACTTTAGGGGGATTAGCGAATGTTTTATTTTTACATTTGCCAGCTTGTTGATAATGAGTTATTCTTAACTCTGTGGATTTTTTAACCCATTTATATATTTATTTGCTTTATTTCTTCCATGATTACAACACATGGTCACCTTGCTCAGTGTAAGCTGAAGGTCTTTTCTCTCTGCACAAATGGATAAAGATTCAGAGTCCCCTGATGGAAGATAAAAAATACTGTCAAAATTCTTTTCTCTCTCCAATGTTTTATATTGGACTTTTATCCATATGCAACAACAAAAAAAGAAAAACAAAAAAGAAATATCTTCTTTCTGTTGCAAATAAGGTTTTGCCTATTTGAGTGAATTTTAATTTGTCTGTTCTTGTCTTTAGAAAAAATTCATTATTTTGGGTCTCCCCAGAGATGGCATTACTGTTGTCAGCTTGGATTCAGCCCCTGCTCGAAGAACACACTTTTGGTCAGAGGTCATGCAGATAATATATTGCAAATAAAAATAAGTTGATTCTCTCAAGAGTGTTCGTACACTAGATAAAATATAACTTGAAAGGTTAGTGGGGAAGGGGTTCGTTCCCAAAGGGCAAGGCTGTTTCCCCACACTTGCTTGTTGAAGGATGAATACGCTAATTGGAAAACTGGAAGTTCTGGGGATTTTCAAGTGGAACAGGTGAAAATGTAACTGGTGATAATTAAAGGCTAATTATCTTCAAACCACAATTGGCCACAAGAGGTTCTTCTGAGCCACATAAAAAGAGGGGCCGGGAGAAAAAAAAAAGAAAAAAAAAGACTTGCAGAAAAACCTACAATTCTTTAATACACCTGTGCTATAACTATAGGCAAATATTGAATCTGTGCAGTTATTGATGGTTGATGCCTATATTAGCCTGTTTACCACCTTCTCTCCCAAATCAGCCTTAATGACCAGGACATGTAACTTATATCAGCATTAGGATTTATCTCTGTTGGTTAGAAAATAGATACTCTCTGGGTGTGGTGGTGTTCTCCTGTAATCCCAGTATTTGGGATGCTGAGCTAGGAGGATCGCAGGTTTGAGGTCAGCCTCAGTAAACTAGCAAAAACCTGTTTTAAAACCAAACCAAAACAAAACAAAAAAACTAAAGAAAAAGGGATGAGGTATAGCCAGAGGTAGAGTACCTCTGGGTTAAATCCCTAGTTCCACGAAAAAAGAGATATCTCAAGATATATCTCAAGGAAAACTCTTTTTATATATCTTGAGATATATCTCAAGAAATATCTCAAGATATATCTCAAGGAAAATTCTTTCTGACATATAAATCATTACATTAACTCTTCCAGAACAGAGATGTAAACTGCTTTTGTGGATCTCTTCTTCAAAATTTGGCATGATATCAACGTCAAGAACAACACAAGCCCTTTCAGACAGTATTTAATTTTTCTTAGACACCTATGTGTTGGAAGAGATTCCAGGAAAATGTCTTAAAATGACCCCAACATTGTGTTGGATGGAATAAAAAAAATCCTAGCCTTGGAGAAATGCAATGGCAAAATGATCATATGAGAGCCTTAGTTCAGTGCTACTTCTATGGCAGAATAGGAGTGCACAATGTTTTCCTTACAATGCTGCTTCCTTGCGAGCATCTCAGAGTGTCAAGTAATTTGCTTGTCCTGTTTCCTGAAGTCCCACCTTCATGCACTTGACTTCAAAGCTAACATGTCCACACACAACCTTCCTCCTCATCTGACTGGGGTTGAGTGGCCCAGAAGGGAACACTGGTCAAGCTAAGAACATGAAGGAACTTCCCTCAGATTTTTTAAAATGAATCTGAGTAACACAGGTAATTTCTCTCATATGGCAAAATTTTATGGCATAACACCCAGGAGCTGCCAACCACCATTTTACTTTTCATTGCATGGAGAAAGCTTTTCTATAGTAGAAAATGAAATCATTCTCACAGGCAAAATTTAACAATTAGAGAAGAAAAGACTTGTTACCTTGTGAGCCCTAAAGAGTTTTGATAAATCAACACTTTGGATGATGAGCCCCAAATTTCCCTTCTATAATTAAATAATTCATGTTAGGATTTTGATATTTAGAACTAAATGACTTCTAAATGAAGGTACACACAAAAGAACATCCTTTAGAAATGTTGACCAAAAAAGAATTTTTGTGCTATTGTCAGTCCACAGGCCTGCTGTCATCAACAGAGATCAAAGCGTCCTTCCTTTTGGGCTGAGATCCTTGGTTTAGAGGAAGCATCAATAACACCAATTGGGTTTAGATAGAAAAAATAGATGACATAAAATGCTTTTCCATGAAACAATAATGCTCATAGAACTAGGGAGCAATAGACTCCATTCTTTGGAATAAGAGACAATAAAGCTGAGTGTGGTGGCACAATCTTGTAATTCTAGTACTTGGGAGGCTGGGACTGGAGGACTGCAGGTTTACAGCCAGCCTCAGCAATTAGTGAGACCAAAAGCAACTTAGCTAGACTATGTTTCAAAAACAAAATAAGGCTGGGGGTGTAGCTCAGAAGTAGAATTCCTCTTGGTTCAATTCCCAGTACTACAAGAAAAGAGAAATGGAAAGAGAGAGAGAGAGAGAGAGAGAGAGAGAGAGAGAGAGCGAGCGAGCCAGAAAACCAAGGAGAATGAGAAGAAAGTTCCCTGTACCAGAATGAATCTTCAATGTAAATTAGGAAATAAGAAGGAATGAGGAATGTGTCTGAGAACTGGTTCATAGCTTCAGACACACGTCTACGACTTTTTGGAATGTTTTAGGCCTTCTAGACAGCTCAATGAAATAGAACCATCTGAAAGAGAAAAATATCAAACAAGACAAAGCGTCCATGTGGTAACTTGCAGGCATTGTCAATGTGCATGGAATGGGACATATAAGTCACGGCACAGTGGATTCGGCATGGAAGTAGTAGATGGTGTAGGAAGTGACTTCCATGATCAAAGACTTGAAACCATGATTCACATTTCTGCGTAGACTACAAGAAGCCAAGGTTCCCCAAGGTCAAAGGGGTCACTGTAATCTTACTCCACTCCCCATCTAAGTCATGTGGATTATAATTAGATATCATATGTAGGAGCAATCTTTAGATTACCTTTAGATTAAAATACCTTTAGATTAAAAACTAAATTTTTAATACCTTTAGATTAAAAACTAGAAGTGACTAAGTATCACTAATTTGACTCCATTTATTTTCTGGAAACTTGAGTGAATTGAAAATAAAATCTGAAATTATGAGAATTCAGTTTTATCTGTCTATGGCATTGATAGGAACTTAAACACACATGTATGAACAGCAGCCACTCACTGCCTGTAACTCATTTCAAGTATTAAACTTATCTGTCTATAAATTTATGCTAAAGTAACATATAAGTCTTGGCTTTGTATTCCATGTTTTTGCATGTAGTGTTATTTTAAGTATGCTAGAAACAAAATTGGAGGTTTTAATTTAATAGACATGCAACTAGTATTTGAAAAGAAATGACACATTCATTAGAAACTGATATGTCAAAAAGCTAATTATTATTCTTGGCTAGTTCTTCACTCAAGCAGATTTTTTTCTTTCTTTTTTTTTTTTTTTTTTTTTTTTTGTAGAGTGTGCTTGGCAGTTGGAGACCAGTAGCTTTGCAAATGTGTGTAATACATTAAAGACAAAAGGAGCCTTCTTTTAATTAATGGCACAGCTCTAACTTGATCTAACTGGAGCAGTATCGGGGAGAGCCAGCAATGTCACCCCTTCTTATATTCCATGGCATGTTTACCTTTCACAGAATTGTCTCGGGAGAATCCATCCTGGAGGATCAGGATTCTGAGCCAAATGCAGACACTTAAAGGACTAAACTGACTAAAAATTCAATGCCAAGTAAAAAAGGTTTAGCTCTTTGAGTGTAACATTCAAAAAAGTAGATTTGAATAGAAAACAAGGGAGCATCCCTAGAAATATATTATTTGTTGATAAAATTGTGTTCCACAGCATAATTTATTTTAATCAAAATTCAGAAGTGAACTACAAAAAGAAAAGACAAGAAATCAGAGATGCTCCAACTGAACTTATTTTAAAAGGCAGTGTGGACCCTTGCTGCTCAGATTTGTTCAAGGTTAGAGAAGCCCACATGGCTTTGTCACATCCTAGGGATTTGCTAAGCACACATCCAAATGCTTGGGTGCTGGCAACTATAAAAATATGGACAACAGCAAAATTAATGCCAACACTGATTTTTATTTAGACCATATTATGTGATAACACCTTGAATCACAGCATCTCTATTCATCTTTCTGGCAACCAGTGTTACAGATAAGTAAATCCCGTGTTAGAGATAAGTAAATTATAGGCTCCAATAGGTTAAGTCAGTTGCCAATATTACTAAGCTAATTATTGGCTAAGTTGGATAGAAAGCTGCCTGAGTCTAAAACTCTGAGCTATTAATCACTTACATATAGACACAACACTGGGAGACTTCTTGATCAGTTGTGGTTAAAAGAGGCAAGAATCATGGCACTAAGGAAAGGAAGAGTTTCCTTGGAAGGGGAAGGGAAAGTTGGCTTCTGGCTTCAGGACCCCTTTGGTATGAAGTGACTACGGTATTTGCATATAGTCTTGTGTAAGCACTTGGATACATGGAACTGGAAAGTGAAAGAGACCAGAAAAAATAAAGGAAATTTTAATGAAACATACAGGAAAAAGTCAGAGGCAAGAATGATGATATTTATGGAGATAATATATTGGGAGTATTGAGTTAATACAGCCTCAGAGAACATCAGGGTTTTTTTTGTTGTTTATTTTTTTTTTGTTTTGTTTTTTTGTTTGTTTGTTTTTTGGTAGTACTAGGGGTAGAACCCAGAGGCTTTCTACCTCTGGGCTATACTCCCAGACCTTTTTTATATTTTATTTGGAAACATGGTCTCACTAAGTTGCTGAAAGCCTCACTAAGTAGCTGAGGCTGGCTTCAAACCCGTGCGATCCTCCTATCTCAGCCTCACAAGTGCGGAGATTACAAGCGTGCGCCACCACACCCGGCAACATCAGTGTTTAATGAGTGTTTTCAGGAGTGGCAATAATCAAATGGAAATTGTTATAGTTTGGATCAGGACTGAATCCGCCCCCCAAAGCTCATGTTTGAAAGCCTGGTCTCTAGTGTAACAAAGTTCAGTGGTGGGCAGGACTGAGGGAGGTGGGTCACTGGGAAGGTGCCCCTGGAGGACTTGAATATGCCTGTTCCTCTCGCCCTCACCCTTGCTCTTGCTCTAGCTCTCTGCTTCCTGATTGGGCTGAACTAGCAGCTTTCCTTCACCGTGCCCTACTACCATAATGTTTCTGCCTTAGAATCAGCCAACCATGGACTGGATCTTTGCAACTTTGAGCCCAATAAACCTTTCTTCCTCTATATTGTTCTTGTCAGGTATGCTGGTCACAAAGACCAAGAAGCTGACTAACACAAGAATTGAGAGAGCAAGTTTGCAGAAACCTAGGAAAGAGATTCCTGTGTCTCTCGCCAATGTATCTCAAACATCTGAAATAATCCCTGGTACATAATAGAGGCATCCAAAAATAGTTCTTAAAATAGGTTGATTACCACTCAGTGCTGCCAGGAGGAAATCAGTCTTTGTGGTTTAAATAACCAGGGTCTGAATATAGACAGTGTTTGTCAAATATCCTTAAAATGTTCATTTCCTAAAGTGCACTGAACATAATCATGTGCTTAAAAATGTTTTCATGCTAGCTTTAAAAAGATAGAAGTATGAGCCGGGAGTGGTGGCGCATGCTTGTAATCCCCGCGCTTGGGAGGCTGAGACAGGAGGATCGCACAGGTTCGAAGCCAGCCTCGGCTACTTAGTGAGGCTCTCAGCAACCTAGTGAGACCCTGTTTCCAAATAAAATATAAAATGGGTCTGGGAGTATAGCCCGGAGGTAGAAAGCCTCTGGGTTCCACCTACAGTACCACCAAAAAAAAAAAAAAAAGAAGTATACAGATTTCCATGATCAAAAATAATATTTCAGATAGTTCTACTTGCTAACATATTTTCAAGTTAGTCTTTTAAAAGGAAAACAATTATACAACCACCTATGATCGAACAATCCTAATGATTTCAGAAATTGCTTACTAAGAATTTCTTTTGTAATATAACTGATGATGGCATTGCCTAATTCTGAAGAAATAAAAGGCTAGAGTGTTCTATTAGTTTTTAGTCTTAGACTTGCCTTTTTTCATATACACCTACATGTTCAGAATCTTTCATTAATTTTTCAGTGGCTCTATGATTTATGAAGCAGTTAATATGAATTTAGGAATTATCTGCTTCCAAAAATGCATCATAATTTGTGTCGAAGTAACAACTGTTTCAAAAAAGAAAGCCATAGTAATCATTCAGTTGTGTTGGCTGACAAACCTGGAGTAATTAATCTTTGTTTTCAGTTTTCAATTTTATTAAATTAATTTTCAAAAATATGTGCAAATTACAGTTTTAAAAAAGCCTTTATATGTGACAGTGAAATGTAATAAAATGTACTCAAGCCCAGACATAAGCACCTGCCAAGATATGAAAAATGAACTTTATTTTTTAACCCAAAGAAATGCAAGGGACTAGGAGCTTGCCAAATGAATAGTTATAGGCATCTTTGTTATTACACGCTTTGGCACATGCTTGCTATTCCCCAGAATTTGCTTATGACACTGTGACATGAAATAGGTCAGGCTTTGGACACAGAGAGACCTGGATTTGGAGCCTACTCTTGCCACTTCCCAACAATGCGGCTTTCAATACATGATTTCACTTTTCTGAGCCTAATCAGAACTACATGGATACCCATTGTTAAGTTATGGTAAGTTCTACAGTAACATGAGCTACATGTGTCTTGTCCAAATTCATATTCTAGTTTCTAGAACAATAGGGGGTTAATACAAATATTTGTTTTATGAGTGTAGGGTGTATGCAGGAACACATGTGTACATTGCCTCTCACACAGGGTACTCAACAAATGCTACTTCCCCTCCCTTTTTCTACCTATACAATTTTTTGCATCAGCCAAACTCTTCCCAAAAGTTACTGCCATTCCAAAAAGCATGAATTTTCTGCTTGAATTGTTGGATCAGTCATCTCAGTCCTCTAGTGTTCTCGTTGGAAATGTCATACCTCCTACACCATGACTCATAACTGAATGCTCCAACATAATGCTACCCAAATATTGTCCCCATCTCCTCAAGAACATCAGGAGTAACTTCCTTCGTTTTTACTCATTCACATGACATTCAGAAATTCAGAGTTTAATTATCATAATAGAGTTGAGTATCACCGGTATTTTGGTTAAATAAGTGACAAGGCACATCACACATCCTGCCTTTGGTTGGCACACATAACATATGCCTCCTCCACTGTAAATTCTACTCATGGTTCTCTGTGTCAACAGCAATAGTGTAATGAAATACAAGCCAATTGTTATTGAAATTAGGATAACCAACAAAGAAGATGCCGAAGCAACTTTATTATTTATCTTACATTAAAACTATTATAAAATTGAAGCAGTGGCATGATTCAATTTAGTTTTGCACAGAACTATCGATCTTGATTTTTGCACAAAGAGGTCCTTTTGGACTAAAGCTTTACACAGAAAATCAATTTGCTTAAAATGCTTCCTTTTATACATAATAGCTTACTCATCGAGTGCTGAAATTCTGCATGTGAATAAAACTGCAGTCTCCTTTCTGCCAGTACCAAGAAGCACTATGTAAATTATAATTGGAATATTATGGCAAAAACCTAGAGGCCACAATCTTTCCACAAGATAATTGGATGTCAATAATGATCCCAGGGAAACATTTAAAGCTGCACCTCAACATGAGTATAAATGCCCTAGAATTTATCTTTTAGAGTGTGTTTTTATTCTTTTTGTGCTGAACATCTGTATATGTAAGAAGAAATACAAGCAGCTACCCAAGGGAAGCATTTTGGTTTCATGTACAGGCTGGAGCACTGGGAGGAAAGAATTGCATTGATATCGGTTCCAAAGGTGTTACTAACTGGTGATCAGACTGTCGATTTGGCCAGTTATTTAACCTTTATGAGTCTCAGTGTTTTTACTTAGATTTATTTTTATTTTTTATTTTTTTGTGGTACTGGGTATGGAACACAGGGGCATTTTACCTTTTAGCTACACCCCAAGACCTATTTTTTATTTTTTGTTGTGAAACAGAATCTCACTGAGTTGCAAAGGGCCTCACTAAGTAGCTGAGGCTGTCCACAAACTGCTATCCCCCTGTCTCAGCCTCCAAAATGCTGGGATTACAAGCGTGCACTACCAAGCCCGGTTCAGTTTTCTTATTTATAATACTGAAGATAAGTCTGTAATAAGTCTAAAATGCTTCAGTCTCTAATAACTCTAAAATGCTTCAGTTCATCAAGTTTCATGAACATTTTGTCCTTTGAAAATATATAATTAATTGAAAGTAAGTAAAAGCAAAGTATGTTGTTGTGTTTAAATTTCGAAGATAAGGCACTAAAAGATCAGTGAGGGCACCACACAGAGACTCTGACCTCAGACTTTCTCCAAATGTATCCTGTTTCATGTGAATTCAAGACAGTTTAATTTTTGCAATTTTATAACTAACTTAGAAACATAAGATCTCATATAATTTTTCCATCTGTCGTAGTAAATAATATATTAATTAAATGAGTGGGATAGCAAAGGTTTGGAAGCAACTTTCAGAATCTGACAAATAAGATTTTTATGAATCAGTATGTATCTAACTTATTTGAATGCAATGATATTAACACACACTGATAATATCTCTTATTAAGGTTTATATATGAGTCTGATGATTGGAAGTAAGGCATTGCTGCTATAAACATTACTTCTCATTGTGAAAAAATATGTTTTCCATAGTCCTTTTTGTTCATCTGATATAGACCTCACTTTCTCCAATATATCACACAAATTGCATCCAGACTCTTAGGGTGATAACACAGATTCCATGCACAGATGTAAAATATACTTGTTAATACTATAGAGTAGTGTTACAATTTGCCTATATTCTGCTTCCATTCAATTTCCTCAGAGCTAATTTCAAAATCATTTTCCCATAAAGTTTTAATTGGGAGTGTCTCTTCACTACAGATCTAATTATTTTCTACTATACCATGAGCATGACACACTTCCGGCCTCATATACCCTAAAGGATTTCAATTAATTCTAGCTATTGTGAAACATTAGGAAAGTAATTCCTAGACATTGTGCAATACGCCTAATTTGTATATATCTAAAGAAATGTGATCTCACATAATCATATTTTACTGGAGGCCAAATAAAGGACATAAATGTGTTATTGAAAGGCAAGTCTTATTTGATTGAAATTTGTTTTTCCTCCAGAGCAGTTTCTTCAAAAATTGTAGCAAATGAGGATTATTCCATTTTCTTATGCAGAAGGGGAAACGACTAATCTTTTAACTCTAGCAAATAATGGATGCATTTTAATAAGGCTTTTAAAAATCTGAAATTAGCATAACATAAAAAGAAATTAGTCATTTTTATCATTAACTACATGTAATAACTAATTAATGAGAAAGTACACTTTTCTAAATATTCATAATTTTACAAATAAATCAATAACTCTGTAAATAAATTAACATCATTTAATAGATTAGTCTAGTTTAGACCATAATTACTAAAATATGCCCCAATTTCAAAATACAGGATAAGGATATAGAATAATGACTGACGATAGACTCTTCTGACAGTGTCCCGCTCACTTGCTGTGGGAGGTTAGATACAGTTTTAACCTCCAAAAATCTTAATATGCTCAACTCGCAAAGAAAAATTTTTTAAAAGTCTTCTTTCTTATCATTATCAAATAAGATAATGCATGTAAAGTTGCTAGAAAAGTGCCTGGCACTTCTCATGGAACATTGTGGTCAGCAGTGAGTAGTTCTTAGTCCACACTCTCCCATCCTAGAAGTCTTTCTGTGTGCAGGGAAATTTGCACAAAGTGGGCACAATGAGCCCTTCCTTTGTATGAGATTTAAAACATTGAGATGATCTCCAAACCAGATTTCTCTCCTGAGTATAACGCCAAAAAGACTCCACTGGCCCATCTGCACTCCATTCCAATGGTGATTGGCATTTGAACCATATTCCCTGTGCTCAACAGTAAAAACATGTCCAGTTTTACCTGGTCCCAGATGATTTTATTTTGATTTTTATCATTCCTCTTCAGAAGGAAGTTCCCTAGAGTTAACCTAATTTTCCTAGTGCAATTAAAGATCATTTGCTCTCTTCTTTAAAATTGATATAGATAAGTTGGTTAGCATGTTTGGCATAAGAAGTTAATATACTTGAACATTATTATTAAGAATGTGAAAGCAAACTTGCATAGAATTCAACATTAGGTAATTCTGGCAATGCTAAAACTACAAATGGAAGTCTGTCTTATGTGCAATGAATTTTAAAACACCCCCACCCAAAAATAGATTTCCAACCAAAAACTTAAAATTCTTTTAGTTAGAAGTTTTAACTTACATGCAATTTAAACCCCTTTGTCTATAATGGAAGCCTATTTTCTCATGTTTTGTTCTCAATAGATAAGGAGAACAGCTACTGATTGTTTTGCTAGTAGTTTTTATCTTTCTATACATTATGCTTCTTTTCTCAAAATCCCTTTTATCCCAGTCTTCTGAAAGAACCACTTATCATCTTTAAATTTATTTATCTTTATAAAATCTCCAAAAATAAACTTGTAAATCTGCATGCTATCTTTTCTATTTAATAAAATCACTGCCAGCAAATAATACTTCTGTTTTTTCTCATCTTGTATAACTAGTTGTTATTATGTATTGAGAATTACAAGTATACATAGTCTTGCTTAATATTATGTCAGATAGACTCCATTTTGAGTTGATATTAATAGCAATTTCTGGCTTTATTTCTATGTCCCTCAACTGTGTTTCCTTATATTGAATTTATTTATAACATATTATTAGTTTGGTTAATTTTATTCTCACAGCTTAAAATATTTCTTGATTTGTTGTGATATATCTTCTTTCAAATATACTTTCTTTGTCTCAAGACCCTTTTGACATCTATTAACCCTACCCATGCCTACCGGGTGTGTATCACTGTTCTTGCTTTTCTGAAATTGTCTGCACTTTCTGGACGCTCATCTACACTGCTTATTTCCATGAATTAAAAACTAGACCTCCTTTTTCTTTTTAAAAAAATATTTTTTTGTTGTTGTACTTGAGATTGAACCCAGGGGTATTATATCTGCAAGCAACACTCTCAGCCCTATTTTTACTCTTTATTTTAAAACAGGGTTTCACTTAGACCCTCACTAAGATGAGAAGGGTTACACTAAGTAGCTGAGGCTGGCCAGAAACCCACGATCATCCTGTCTCAGTCTCCCAAGTACTGGGATTACAAGCATGCACCATCATGCCTGTTTTTTATGTTTGTTTGTTTGTTTTTGTTTTTGAATCAGAGTCACACTAAGTTGTTGAGGCTGGCCCCGAACCTATGATTTTCTTGTGTCTGCCTTCTAAGCACTAGCATTATAGGCCTGTGCCACCATGCTTGATATACTTATTCACCAAGGAAATTTAAATCCAAATCACAGTCTGATAACATTTTAGAACATTAGGTTTGTGGTTATCAAAAAATACAAAATATATGCCAGGCATGGTGGTGGATGCTTGTAATTCCCGTACTTGGGAGGCGGAGACGGGAGGATCGCGGAGGTTCGCAGCCGTGCTGGCTTAAGAGACCCTGGGAGTGTAGCCCGGAGGTAAAAGGGTTTCTAGGAACTCCAGTACCACCAAAAAAAAGTGGTATACGGTGTGAGAAATAAAAGCAGTGACTGTCATAGTATTAACTGGACAGAAGCTTGAGAAAATTTTAGGCTATACCATACTGTTTCTTGATTGAGGTAACGATTATATGTATATACATATCAAAAAATCACTAGCCATTACATATAAATTCTCTGTCTTTTATGTAAGTGAGGTTTGCTTCAAGCAAAACATTAGTCACAAGAAAGTAAGGATCTTTTGTGTTTGCTCTAATTGCTACTTTACAGCATGTCCAACTCAAGGACCAGTCTCATCACATTCCTCAGAATTGGATGTGCTTGCTTATTATATAGATACAATCTTTTTATTTTAGAAAAAAATTCATAAAATATATATTTAAATATGAAACCTATTTTATTTTGTTACTTTTTTCTTCAGAGACTTTGAATATGTCTATTCAATTTTCCAATATTTTTTACCTTTTTAATTCTTCTGAATACACACCTTCCTTCTACCTGTTATCACCAGTGTTTCACTGATTTCCTCATTATTCATCTGAGATCATTCTAAATAAAATTACAATAACATTAACATTATCCAATCTATTGAAATATGATAGGTTTTCATCTAAATTGGCCAATATTTTCATCTTGTTTTAAAATTAGCATCTTCTTGGATTTTCAAATAACTCACTTTTTAAAAATGTTCTCTGTCTTTCTTTGTGCCATTTTAGTCTGCTTGTATTATAGCTAGTGAAAAAATACAGAAAAACTCAACATTTTCCCCTTAGTTCAATTCTTTCCTCATTCCATATTCTTTTTAGATGATCTCTTTTGTATACTTCTTTATTTACCACATATATTCAAATTACTTCAAATTTATACTTCCAATCCAAAACTCCTCTCTGAACTGTGGGCCTGCACCTCTCCCATCTTGTAAACTTCATTTGGATGACACAAAACCAACTTAAAATCCATATTTCCAAAGCAAAATCATAAATAAAATTTTTCCTTAATTTTCATTTCTGTATTGAGACTACATATTCTACCAAATTAAATAAGCCAACTTATCCTTGATTTTCCATAACTCACCTACCATATCAAAACTACTACTAAAATTTGCTACTTGTTTATCTTATCTGTGTAAGTCTATTTTTATAACCATAGCAACCACATAACTATAACAATTACACTAGTGCAAACTCATCTTCTCTAGCCTGAGCTGCAATAGCCTCCTGACTGTACCATTTTACTAAGTTACATTGTAAAAATCAATTGACTGATGGAAGAAAGGGATAACCCTTAGAAAATAAAAATATTATTTTCCCCAAAAAATCAAATAATATTATTTTTTATAGGAAATTCTAGTAGTGCTCCCTTTAAGATTAAAATAAGAGATTGATTCACGACATTAATTCTGTTCTTTAATATTTTACTAAAACTTTTATCTAGGGTGTTAAAACATCAAAAATTGATACAAATTATAATTATTGGAAATATGACATTGTCATTATCGTCACAAACAAAAATAAAATAATTTCCTCTATAGCATTCAACAGACTCCAGAAGCAAATTTTATAACCAATAAAAGAGCTCTATCTTAGCTTTTTGAAATAATTTTGCCATAAAAATATTATAATATTCCTATTTAACCATATTGGCAGTGTGAAAATTTAATTGAAGAGCTGCTATTCAAATAACAGCAATAGGTTTATAGTACTGGGTGTAACTCTAATAAAGTATATGCAAAACTTTAAGAAGAAACATGTATTATTTCTGAAAGAAGGGAAGACATAACAAAGACATGCCATATTTTATAAAATTAGTCTACAAATATTTTTTCAGTTCCACATAATTTTTTAGATTTTGTATGGTACATGAAAAATGAATTTTAAAAATAATGTAGAAAAGCTAAGTATCGAGAATAGCAATGAAAATATGCAAAAAAATCAAAAGAGCTGAATTTACTACTTATATAGATTTTTATAAAATTACAACAATGAAGACAGTGTCATATTTGCATGAAAATAGATGATAAATGGAATAGAATGAAGAGTCAAGAGAAGAAAAATATGTATAAAACTTGGCAGGCTATAGGAAAGTTTAGGGAAAATGGTTTGGCAATTTGTTTTTATATTTTAAAAACTAAAGTATGTCTTTAGATACAGAAGGAAAATTAACTCCAAAAAAATCAAATGTGGAACAAAAAGCATGTTTTCAAAATACAAATTAAACCTGGAGCAGTGAGTAACAACTGTAACCCAAGTACTTGGGAGAGTGAGACAGGAGGGTTATAGGTTGAGGCCAGCCTCAGCAACTTAGTGAGACCTTATTTCAAAAAATAAGAAAGGAAGAATAAATTGAAAACAATCCAGAATGTATGTATTCATGTACTAAATAATTTCTTCAACCACACACGTAAAAATGAGAAGACTGAGTAAAATGAGTTTAAAACTCAAATCTAAAAGAGAAGAATAGTAGATTATTGAACATCTGAATACTGTCGAACATAAACTATTAGTCAAAATAAAATTTTAAATTTCTGAACATTAATAATAAAATGCAAATGGATAATAAAATTGATTCATATATAAATAGGCAAATCATAGACATAAGAAAAGCAATGGCCAATAAATAGAGTAACAATTCCACTGTTTATTAGTTTTACTGACTTTTTTCAGTACTGGGAATTGAACCCAAGAGCACTGCACTCTTGAGCTACATCCCCAGACCTTTTTTACTTTTTATTTTGAGACATGGTCTCACTAAATTTCCGACACTGGCCTGGAACTTGAGATCTTCCTACCTCAGCCTCCCAGTATCTGTAATTACTGATGGGCACCACTGTACTCAGCTCTACTACAAATTAGGAATATACAAAATATAATATTAAATGCTATCTTCCATCTACCAAATTGACAAATATTTTATAATCTGATGATAGCAAATGATTGTAAGGGTGTGAGAAAAATTGGAACCCCTTTTTAAATATGCTTTTATTGTGCATTATAGTCTTACATCATAATATAAATCAGGTAGACTGTGACATATCTGCATATAACACTTTTTTCAATGTTAATCAAAAAAAGATATTCCAGTCCAGAAAATATAGGTTATATAGATTAAACAACATAATAATAGATGGTCCCTTAAAAAAAAAAACTATAAACTCTATGATCAATTAGACATCACCATAAGACCTACAGATCAAAGTCCAAGATCCTCATCTTTGTCTCTTTGTTTTCTCTGTCTCTACTGGATAAGAGCTACAAATGGTCTCTCTTTTCAGGAACTATCTCCTACCATTATATCCAACCTTTGTAAGAAAACCTCCAAAAGTCATTAAAACATGCTGGTGCTCCCTTTCCCAATGCCTCTTAAAACACTCCTCAAGCCTTCAACTGAATGATTAGAAAACACATACAAGGAAACTACTCCCAAAGAGGAAAGAGAAAAATCTGTAGAATTCACATGAGACTAGGGATAGTCTGCATCCTCATTCACAATAGTAAAAATATAATTCTCGCCAGGCGTGGTGGCGCACGCTTGTAATCCCTGCGCTTGGGAGGCAGAGACAGGAGGATCGCGCAGGTTCAAGCCAGCCGCGAGCTCTGGCTTAGGAGACCCTGTTTCCAAATAAAAATGTAAAAATGGGTCTGGAGTGTAGCCCGGAGGTAGAAGGGCTTCCAGGAACCCCAGTACTATATATATATATATATATATATATATATATATATATATATATATATATATATATATATATATATATATGATTCTCTGAGTAGAGGGTCGCATAGTAAGGAGACTGACTACTTCAGAAAGCTTCCCAAAAAGCTGTACATTAAAGATTATTCTGGTCTAATCACTCTAAGTTTAAAAAGAAACTCAAAAGAATAGTTTTCCAAAGTTGGACAAGAAGCAATATCTGACTTAAGACCTATTAAGACATAACAGTAATCAAGACCGTGTGGTATTGGCATAAAGATAGAGATAAAAAGGTCAATGGAATAGAAGGAAAATTCCAGAAGTAGATTCACACAAAAACATTCAATTTACTTTTTACAAAAGTGCCAAGGAAATTCAGTGGGAAAGATGATCTCAAAAAAACGATACAAATACAACTGATCACTTTCATACAAAAAATAAAATATACAGAATTTTTATTTTGAATGATCATAATGGCCATCAATAAATGTAAGAACTAAAACTACAGAACATCTAAAAGGGAATATAAAATATTAGTGATCCAGCATTTAGAAAGTTTTATAAATATAACAAAATAAACTTAATAAAAAAGAAAAAATAAATAATTTAAAAATGAAACACTTATTCTTCAAACTACATTAGTAAAAAAGGAAGAGATAAGTCAAATATAAAAATTATGTAAAATATATAGTTGGCCCTTCATATCTGGTTTCATATCCATGGATTCAGCCAAAAATGCATCAAAAGTATTTTGTTTTTACAGTATTAGGAATGGAACCCAGGGGCATTGTATCCCCGAGATACACTCCCAGGCCTACTTTTTAGTGTTTTTGTTTTTGAAACAGGATCTCACTGAGTTGCAAAGGGTCTCACTAAGTAGCTGAAGCTGTCCGCAAACAGTGACCTCCGCTCTCAGCTTCCCAAATGTGCCACCACGCCCGGCTGGCTTCAAAAGTATTTTTACTGCATCTTTAATACTATTATATATATATATATTATATATATATATAATATATATATAATATATATAAAATATATATATATAATATATATATAATATATATATAATATATATAATATATATATAATATATATAATATATATAATATATATATATTATATATATATACACACACATACATACATGCATATATATACATGACTAAAAATAGGGCTGGGGTGTAGCTCAGAGGTACAACACCCCTGGGTTGCATCCCCAGTACTGCAAAAATAATTAAAAATTAAAAAGAAAAAAGACTAAAAAGTAGGGCTGGGAATGTAGCTCAGAGGAATGCCCCTGGGTTCCATCCCCAGTACCACCAAAAATAAAAAATTCATCTTTACTGAACATATACAGACCTCTTTCTTTGTCATTATTTTCTAAAGAATATAGAATAACAGCTACTTCCATGCTATTTCCATTGTATTAGGCATTATAAGTGACTTAGAGATGATTTAAAGTATACAGGAGGAAATGTGTAGTCTAAGTGTAAATATTACCCCACTATATATAAGGGTCTTAAATCATTTGCAAATGTTGGTACCATTGAGAGGTCTTTTAACTACTTCCTCATAGATTCTGAGGGGAAACTGTGTATAACACAAGATTAGCAACTAGAATATGTAAAAATGCTTATATTTCAATGAGAAGACAAAAAATGAGCAAAACTGTTGAGCAGAAACTTCACCCTCCAAAAAATGTGCAAATAGCAAATAACACACGAAAAGATGTTCAATGTCACTGTTATTAGGGAAATATAAATTTAAACCATCATTAAATGTTACAAAGCAACCATAACCAAGGCTAAAATTAAAACTATGACCGTAAAAAATGGCACAACTGGAATTTTCATGAAGTGCTACTGAGGATTTCAAATGAAACAAACACTTTGGAAAGTCTATACTTTCTTAAAATACTAAACTATGACCCTAGCTGTGCATTTACCCAAGCAAATGAGAACATATGTCCACATAAAGATTTATATGAGAATGTTCATAGCAGTTTCATTTTTAACAGCCTTAAATTAGAAACAACCAAACACTTCAGCAGATGAATGAAAAACAAATTGTCCTCTATCCATTCAATGAAATATCACTAAGGAATGAAATAATACTAAGTAATAAAGTGGAATAAACTGTGGAGACATGCCACACAGAGAAGACTCTCAAAGCCTTGTTTTCATGAGGTAGCTATAACCTTTATTTTTATTTTTGAATTTTATTGGTGCCATTTAATCATAAGTCATAGTGAGATTCAGAGTGACACATTCATATACGCACACAACATTTCTTGGTGTGGTCCCCTCTTAGTCCTATTCCCCCTACCCCTCCCTCCCTCCCTATACATGCTAGCAAGATTGTTAGTAAAAGAAAATTGTATATAAACACAATATACACAATTTGGTCTTTTATTTATTATTTGGTCTGGTTTTTGTCCCATCAATACTCCCTTTTCCCTCCCTTTTGCTCTCTCCTAAGCCCCTTCTACTATTCTACTGGTCTCACTCCTTATCATAATAACATGCTTTTTCTATTTTCTCTCTAGCTTCCACAGACAAAAGAGAACATGACCTTTGACTTTCCGAGACTTGCTAATTTCACTTAGCATAATTTCCCTAGCTCCATCCATTTTCCTGAAATGACATATATTTTTCTTCTTAATGGATGAGTAAAATCCATCATGTGTATATACCACATTTTCTTTATCCATTTATCTGTTGGCAGAAATCTAAGTTGGTTCCATAAACCGGTTGTTATGTATTGTGCTGCTCTAAACACAAGGTATCAAATCGTAGTATAGTTGGATCATATAATGGTTCCACTCCTAGTTTTTTTAAGAAACTCCATTCTGACTTTCATATTGACTATATTAATATACAGTCCAACTAAGAGTGTACATTTTCTTCCACACCGTTGCCACCATTTATGATTTTCTATATTCACGATAATTACCATTCTAGCCAGGGTTAGATAGAATCTCAATGTAGTTTTGATTTGTAGTCCCTAGATTGCTAATGATAGTGAACATTTATATATATATATATATATATATATATATATATATTGTGTATACACAATTTATTATTATATTTGTATGTATATATTTATACAAATTTATGTAAAATATATATTTGTATTTTTGAGAAGTATCTGTTCAGATCAATTACTAATATTTTATTGGGTTATTATGTTCTTGATGTTGTCGTTTTTTAGTTCTTTATATATTCTATGTAATAGTCCTCTATTAGAGGTGTAGCCGGCAAAGATTTTCTATTCAGTCAGCTCTCTCTTCAAGCTCTTGGTTATTTTCTTTGTTGTGCAGAAGCTTCCTAATCTGATGCCATCTCATTTATTGACTATTGATTTGGTTTCTTGAGCTTTAGGGGTCTTATTAGGAAAGTCTTATCTATATGTTGGAGAGTTGACCCTATTTTTTCTTCTTGTTGTTTTTGAAATGTTTCTGATCTAATTCCTAAGTCTTTAATCTAATTCAAGTTGACTATTATACAGAGTTGAAAGATAGGGCTCTAGTTTCAGTCTATATATGAACATCCAGTGTTTCAAACATCAACTGTTGAAAAGGACTTTTTCTCCAATATATTTTTGTCAAGAATCAGCTGGCTGTAAGTCTGTAAATTTGTCTTTGTATCTTATTTTTAATTCCATTAGCCAAAAGAGTATATTTTATGCCAATATCATGTTTTCTTTTGTTGTTGATACTCAGGTTCTGTGGTATAAATTTAAAACCAGGTATTGTGATGCTTCTGGCATAGTTCTGTTGCTCAAAACTGCTTTAGCTCTTCTGAGTCTTTTGTTCTTATATATGAATTTTAGAGTAATTTTTTAAAAATCTACAAAAAATAACATTGGCTATATATATATTGTGGTACTGGGGTTCCTGGAAGCCCTTCTACCTCCAGGCTACACTCCAAGACCTATTTTATATTTTTTTTATTTGAAAATAGGGTCTCTTAAGTCAGAGAGCCTGGCTCCGAACCAGCGTGATCCTCCTGTCTCTACCTCCCAAACACGGGGATTACAAGCATGTGCCACCATGCCCAGCAACATTGGCATTTTTAAAGGAATGGCAGTGGATCTGTAAATTGCTTTTGATAGTATGGCCTTTTTTATATTATGGCCAATATAATGCATTTTTGATAGTATGGTCAATAAATAAATAATATTTATTCTGAACAACATGAGAAGTCATTCCCTTTTCTAAGGCCTTTTTCAATTTCTTTCTTCAGTGTTAGTTTTCACTGTAGAGATCTTTTATTTCCATGGATACATTTATACCTAAGTATTTTTTTAAAACTATTGTGAATAAAGTTTGGGGGTTTTTTTGGGAGTTCTTTTCTGATGGATTTGTTATTAGTAATGGAATTTCCAATGCTCCTCAAATTATTCTTTGAAATAGAAAAAGCAACACTTTCAAACTCATTCTAGGAAGCTAGTATCACCTTCATATCAAAAATGAATAAAAATACTTCAAGGAAAGGTCATACATGACAAACCCAAAGCTATCTTCATACCAAATGGGGAAAAACTGAATATATTTCCTCAAAAATCAGGAACAAGACAAGGTTACCCACTATTACCACTCCTATTCAATATAGTACCTCAAATCTTAGCCAGAGAAATTAGGCAAGAGAAGAAAATCAAAGTGATACAAATAGGGAAAGAATAAGTGAAATTACTCAACTTCTAATAACATGATCTTAGAAGACAAAAAACTCAACCATAAGACTTCTAGAGCTTATACAAAAATTGAGCCAAGTATCTGGATACAAAATTAACTTTCAAAATTGAAGTCATACATCAGATGAAAGAAAGCATGCCAAAATTGAAAGATAATGCATAATTTTATCTGATCAAAATTCTGGAAAATAAAAATCTATAGGTACTAATATTTGATCATCTTAGGTAGATGAAACAGAAGGAGAAGAGAATAATATTACCAAGAGATACCAGAAACCCTTGAGGCGTATCTGTTCATTATCTTCATTATAGTGACTGTTTCACAGACATACATTTATTTTTAACATATCAAGTAATATGTGCATTTTAATGTGCATCAATAGTGGTTCAATGGACTATATTTTAAAAAACTATATTCACATGGTAGCTAAATGCTACAATTGTAGAGATGGTGATGAGGTCTACAAAATATGTTTAAGCCCAGTTGAAGGCGCAAGTCATCTGTTGAAATGGAATAACAACTTGAGATATTGGAAGTGAGCAAATTATTTCATAAGAGGTAATAAAGAAGATTGAAAGAGTTGTTGAAGGATACTGGCAAATCTGAAAGAAAAGTGAAACAAAGGGCATGAAGATTTTACCTGTTCATCACTTTGTTAAGAAACTGACAGAAACCCTTAATTTCCTCATCTGAAAATGGATTAATAGCTACATTATACCTTTTGTTAAAATTAGTTAACATGAATATTTAACATTCCTATTATAGTATAATCATAAAATCAAATGTTATTGCCATCTAACATGAATGTTCTTTTGATATAAAATATTTATTTTGTAAAATTAATAAATTAATTATACAGGCCAACTGCTATGAATATATGCCTTGTTTGGGATTAAATTTTATAATTAAATAAATTTTAGTTATTATAATTTTATTTTTATGATAAATTATGTGCTAAAAGACAATCTATCATTCACAAAAGTGAATTTTAAAGTTTCAGTAATTCTTGTCTGATTAGTTAACCTTAAAAACAGTTTCTCAATGAACTACTATGAACCTAGTATTTCATTTTGTCAATTAGACAAATCAAGAAACACATGCTATCTGAACTATTTCAAAACACATTCAAAGATTGTTTGCATTACCTTGGCTTAGCCTCAATCAACTCACTCTGACTTTCTTACCAGTATATTCTTTATTAAAAAGCAAAGATATGGTCAGTATTATAATTGTCATGTAAGAAAACAGAGCTTGCAATAAAATTAAAATAAAATACTGACATAAAATTAGATAGTTGTTATGCTTTAATAAATTATAGTAAAACTGCATATAATAGAGAAAAGAACACTTTAAGCAATCAAGAAAATAGTTCTTTCATTCAGCAAATATGTTCAGGCACTTCACTAGATATTTAGATTAATCGGGGAGAAATGAAAAGTATTATATATGACAATAAATTATACATACTATTATATGTATATATATAATGTTATGTATATTGTATACGCATATATATATATATTATACTGGAGACTTATAAGTTTTGTAGAAAGAAAATGAATAAGGAAGACAGAAAAGCAAGGAGGTAAAAGTTAAAATGATGACTAAGCCCCATTAAGAAGTTGACTATGGAGTAAAATCTTGAGTGAAGTGAGTTGACCCTACAGACAGATGTTCATGCAAGAGTTCAGAAGCTTTAAGGAGTCCCCAGGGTTTCCTGAGAGTCCAGAGCCAGGAAGAATAGAGTAGGGAATGATTGGAAGAAGAGTAGGTAAATAGGTTAGCAAGATTACAGGTAGCTCAAGTAGATCTTCGTGTATCCTTGGATTTTTACAAGGAGTGAAATAGAAGCTGTTAATAGTTTCAAAAATCCAGGCATGCTCTAATTTTTATTTAAAGAAAAATTATTCTGTCTATACTATTAGTATAGAGTATAGGGGGACAGAATGAAGACAGGAGGATAAATAAGATTTTAGGAGGTTGAAGACTACAATGAATGTAATGAGAAGTTGGATTCTGGAAATATCTGGAAGTAGAGCTGACAATATTTTACAATGAATAGGAAGTAGAGTATGAGAGAAAAATCAGACTAAAGATATCTCTTCAGGTTTAGCCTATGAGATTACAGAGGGTAAAGTTGTTGATATTTAAGATATAAAAAGCTGAATGCAGGTTTTATTGGGCACACAACAGAAAACCAGCATGTGATAATTTATAATCTATGAAGTTTTCAGTGTATTTTTTGCATGATACCAGCTGAGTGTGAGAGTTTGAAAGAAAACCCACAAAGGCACCTCCCCCAGGATTAACTGTAATGTGGGATAATTAATTAAACAATTCCCTTTAGGGAAATTGTCTTTGAGGGGTTTAATGTCTAACAGAATATTACCCAGTGTTGGAATACTAAAATGTAGACAGTAAACTGTAGACTTAAGTTTCAAACAAATTAGATCTCTTTACCAGGTTCATAGCACACTTATAAGGCTAATAGAATTCATTGCTAATATTATACAACAAAATATAATATGAAGCTTATGTGCTAAATATTTCCAAGTATTTATAGTTTTTATTTTATATAATCAAATATCAATGCACACTAAAATATCATTTCTTCAAATGTTTAAATAAATGTGTTGTACGGAGCAGATATTTTTATATATTTCTATCTTTACATATTTTGTATAACCGATAATGAGGTAAATGCTGGCTCAGCCAAAGGCCTTTGCCACCAGGTAGCTACCCAGGCAGTTCCTCACCATTGGTTCTGGTTGAGCACTGGTTACGGTCATTCCTAAGAACTGAATGAGACTAACCACTGACTCAAACAGGAGATCCTGCCTGAACCAACCAAGATCCAAGGTCAGTGGACTGCCCAACTTGCTTTACAAGTTGTACTACTCTCTTTATCTCTCTACCCTAGACATATTATAATTTGTATAAAGTTTACATGGAGAAATAACAAATAAAGAATCTATCTTGGTCACTATTTCAATACACATTCTTAAAATGACTGAGACGATATTTTGGTTGTTCTCCATAATCTAAGTCTGTGCAGAACATGCATCATGCAAAAGGAAGAATGCTAAATGAAATTGAGAATTCCATAAATTATTCTTGCCCTGGATGTTGATTAAGCTTGAAAATCATATTTATGTTTTCTGAGAGCCTTAACTTGAATAAACTATGAGTTTGATGGCAAATACTGCAGTCTAATGCATAATATTTTGTTTAGAGTATGGAAGGAAGTCAATATCAATATTATAAATTTAAGAATACAAAGAAAACACAACATCAAAACAGAGAGAATTATTTTAATCCTCTCCCTCTGGGTTAACCACTGTTAATATTTTTGTGTTTTTCCTAAGATAATATTTATAAAATGAATATTTTGGAAAAAGTGTAAACACACACAGTTATGTTGACATTTACCAATTTCCTTCAGATATAATTTGGAAGAACAATTTATGTATTTAGACAACATACTGATGAAAAAGTGTTACTGAAGGTAAAAATAAACATGGTAAAATATAAGAATATTTTCAGAAAAACATTTTAGGAGAGAGAAAGTGCCTATAAAATCAAAAGAAGTTGATAGTTCACCGTAAATGATGTTTATTACAGGAGTATCTTATTTTGCTGCAAAGTTTTTGGCATATATACTATGCATCAAGCAAAAGAGAATTCAGTGTTTTATATATTTCTTACCAGCACTGACTTCTTACATCTTAATATCTAAAAAATGGGTACATTTATTGATGATAGTCATTTCCTCTAATTAAAATTTTAAATGTATTTACATGTGTATGTTTTTGTGGAGGTATATTACTCCACTTTTTATTACTATAATGCAATGCCTAAGACAGGCTTACTTTAGCAATAAAAGAGGGTTTTTTTTAGCTCACAGTTCCGCAGAAGTGAGGGGTGGTGTCAGAATCAGCTCTAGCAAAGACCTGATAGTGGGTAATATCGCAAACGTAGGAACACGTGTGGGAGGAAAAAGTCACATGGTAAGCCAGGAAGCCCTAAAATAGAGACTTGGCCTTTCCCATTTCTTCTCCATTGCTGAACTGAGGACGATCCTCCAACACATGAACCCTTGTAGAACAAACACAAGTGTGGGTGCATAAGCACACATGAATCTTTGGAGAGCAAACATAGCGGCGGGTGTATAAATGCATATGCCCACCAGTTGCTACTTCAATCATGGTACAATGCTAAGTGAAGGATGATGGATGATAATTCACATAACAGTGGACCTTAGATAGAGTTTTAGTATGTGCCTAGTACTCTTCTAAGTGCTTTCTTATTTATCACCTAATATAAACCCACAACACATCAATGGACTAAGTGCTCTTGTTATCACTGTTTTACTTATGGAAAGAAGTGAGTGCTACACCTTTGCTCATCAGATAGCACAAATAGGTTTTCATTCTAGGATACCTACCCTGGCTACTGGGCTCTAGAATCTGTGTCCTTAACTGCTATACTCCACAGCTTCATGTCACCTCAGCTAGTCAATTGCTGTTGTTTTTTTCTTTGTATGATAAACGGAAAAGTGTTAAACTACAGTGAATAAATATATATTTGTGAATAATAATTGTTACTCTTAAGATAAAAATATAGTTTTTTTTTTTTTAGTCTGAATGTTCTCTGTGAACTCTTTTTTTTTCCCCCCTTAGGAAATGTATTTACCAATTTCGCCTTACAATTATTCAGCCAATTTACATTTCTAATTTTTTTCATAAGATCTCAGAAACTTTTCTTAGATTTTAGCACCTCCTGTTATTTTCCAATATTTATGTAGCCACAATTTTCTCTCTTCTGCTTGAAAAATAGGCTATTTGTAATTCAGCTTTTCTAGCAGCAATTAACAAATCACTGTACTAGCTGACCTGGTTCTATTGTTTCTTAGGGAATTGCTGTGTGCCTAACATTAGACTTGGTACTTAAATAAATCAAATACATGAATTTTCCCCTGAATGACTTTACTGAAGTCTAATTGAAAAGTAGAGATTCTACCCTTCAAAAACAAAAACTGTCATATTAGCATTTCTCAGCTTTTATTCACTATGACTTTCACTACACCACAAATTCCAATGAATAACCACTGAGTGATACACAACTCCTGTTAAGTAACACAAAATCTTACTCTTGTTTCTTTGATATAATAAAGATTTTCATTAACCGGGTGTGGTGGTGCATGCTTGTAATACCAGTACTTGGGAGGCTGAGACAGGAGGATAGCAGGTTAGCAGCCAGACTCAACAACTTGTAAAGCCCTCTGCAACTTCATGAGACCCTGTTTCAAAACAAAGAATAAAATAGGGCTAGAAGTGTAGATAGAAGGTAGAATTCCTCTGGGTTCAATCCTCAGGACCAAAAAAAAGGGGGGGGGGTTATTATAGTAGTGAACGGGAGTATTATCAGTATAGAAATAAATTTAGATTTCCTATCATAATTACCATTTGAAGTTTCTTGATTTTTGTTATTGGTAATAAACTATTTATATATTGTTTTAGAGTAACTTTTTTCTACCTCATATAGTCAATGTGTAAAAAGGGAAAGCTTTAAAGCTTTATGAAGAAGATGGATGCTTGTTTTTACTTACTATAATGAAACACTTGAGGCTGATACTTGCAAAGAAAAGAAGTTCATTTTAACTTACATTCTGGTACAAGACTGGGGTGACATATCTGGTGATGGTCTTCTTGTTAACACAGTACAAGGTGGCACAGACCATCACATGGCAAGTGTCAAAAAAATTGTGTGTGTGTGTTTGTGTGTGTGTGTGTTACAGTATTCTCCTCTTCCTCCTCTTCTCTCATTCTCCTCCTTCTTCTTCCTCCTACTTTTCTTCCTTCTCTCTCTCTCTCTCTCTCTCTCTCTCTCTCTCTCTCTCTCTCCTCTCTCCTCTCTCCTTCTCTCCTTCTCTCCTTCTCTCCTTTATCTCCCTCCTTATATAGCTACTAGCAGTCTGTCATTAGGACTTCACCTTGATGACCTTATCTACTACTACACTACTAATTACTTTCAGAAAGCCCCACCTCTGACTGCCATAGTCATACTATGTAATGTATACACTCTCTTAATACATCACAATGATGATTAAATTTCAATACATGTAATCCTTGGGCAACACATTCAACTCCTTTCCAAACCATAGCAATGGGCCTTGACGGTTATCACTGATATTCAAATTTAAACTAAAATAATGTTTTTAAGTTACTATGGTTTGCCTTTCACTTAAATCATTTTTTGAATTCTGTCCTTTGTCTAATCAATAATAAAACAAACTGTATTTAATTTTACAGAGCACACATGCTGAACTGGATATATAGTTTTGTAATCAAATTCTAATGTACTGAATTTTTATGGTTTTATTTGTACAGCTGAGAAACAAAATTAGCTCTTCTAATAAAGGCTTGTATCTAATTAAACAATATTCTTTAGTTTTGCTACATAATAATTGGCAAATATATGTTCCGGATTTGTATAATCTATCTTATTCATAAGTATTTCCTAAAATCCTCACTCTTTCTTGGCAAACAGAGAAAGCCATTTTAAGATGAATTACATAAAGAAGCATTTAATTAGCCGGGCGTGGTGGTGCACGCTTGTAATCCCAGCATTCAGGAGGCTGAGATTGGAAAATCGCAGTTTGTGGACAGCCTCAACTACTTAGTGAGGCCCTCCGCAACTTAGTGAGAGCCTGTTTCAAATTAAGAATAAAAAATAGGACAAGGGGTGTAGCTCGGAGGTCAAATGCCCCTGGGTTCTATCCCCAGACCCATAAAAAAAAAGAAGCATTCAATTATTTTAAAAATAAACTGTTAACTTGTTTTATAAATTTGAATTCTCCTGAATAAGATACTTATTTCTATTACAAAGCAAACCTTTGAAATTGTATGTTTTGTGGGGGGGTATTACCTTTTCTAATGAAAGAAATTATTTTGAATGCTGAGACCCACAAACACAACATATCCACAGATTTTGTCTACATCGAGTTTTTCTTGCATTTTGCAGTCTACAAAGACAAATCTAAAAATAAAATCAGCTACATAATGTCTGCAGACTCCTTTATTCTGCAATAATTTAAAATCTGATAATAAAACATTTTAGTGTTTAAGGCAATGTTTCTCTATTCTTTTGTCTTCATGGCACATTTTCTGCTTTGGGAATTTTCAATAGGTTTCTTAAAAGAATTGAAATATTTAAAAAATTCTAAAGATGACAGCATTGATTAGCATGTAGTTCAGTCACCACAGCAGCTGAACTAGACTCTATGCTATATTTCTTATCCAGTGCACCATTCCTCAGGTTGTACTTCAGCTCCATGACCTTATTTGAATTGCTGCTAACCTTCCTGAATCTTTTGTGCCCTTGGGAGACAATCATTAGACTTTACCTTTTTTCCTATGGGGATTCAATGTTATATCATGCTCTCGCCTCTTATTCCTAATGAGTTTTACCTTTTTTTTTCAATATATCTCATGATATGATTGGTCCAATACCATTATCTCTCTTTTTTATTTCAGCTATACTATAACTACACTTTAAACATTGATCAATTTGGCAATGTGGTCATTAAATTCTGTGGCCTTTGAACTAAGATGTAACATCAGCTATATGCTACATCCTTGAACAGTTAGTCTTGTGGACAGTAACAGTTTCCCTATAAATGTATCCAAAGTCAAAAGGTATTTTGAACTCCCCTTATAGGTCTATCCTAATTAAATTTCCTTTTACTCAGTTCACATTTTCCCCAGTGTAGAAATGCAAAGAGCAGATGACAGATTATTTTATGGTTAATGTTGCCATAAATTGGTAAACTTGTGATACAAAGATCTGGATTGTAATTTACTAGAAAATAAGACCTTGATCTTGGTGCTATGTTGGGCAGGAATCCAGTCAGAAAATTTATGGAGGGCTCTATAAATGATTTGAGAATAATAAAACACAGTTTCAAATTTTCATGAGCGTCATAGGAAAACAACAAGAACAAAAGATTTCTGTAATTTGTAATGGTTCTCTTTATATGATTATATCCAACATCAATATTTTCTTTTCTTTATTAATGCAGAATATATATCCTTAAAATAATGAAATAATGTGGTTTGTTTCTCAATAGTTCAAGTTTCTTCTGGTTTTATGTTTTTATTGGCAAAGGATAACATTATAGTGTCAAGTTTCACAGAATAATTAGAAAGTATACTCTAATTTTAGATTAGTATATTTTAATTTATCTCAGTATATAGTTTTCTAGCATCATTCCTACAAAAATTTGGTATAACACATTATGTAGAATAACATGCTGGGTATGAATAATATTTTTACCTCTAGGACCTAACAACACTTTGTGGGCTTTGGGCCTCAGTAGTAAAGTTAGACTACATTCTGTCTGTATTTATAGTTAAGTTTCACACACTTGTTCAAAAATTAAACATGTTTTTATGCATCAATCATGATTAAATATGGCATCAATTTTGATTACACCAATGATGATTTATGAAGAGAAAAATTTTTTATGATAACCTGAATATAATAGTTAATCTTCCTGAGAGGAACAGGGTTGTCTTCATGAAAGTGGAGTTATTCAGGTTGGATGTCAAAAAGAGTTCCAAATACAGAAAGAAAATATCAAGAACAGAGGGAATAGAATGGAAATGTACAGAGCATCTTATAGAAAATGTAGCTTGGTGTTCCTGGAGATGACAGTACATACAGAGAAGTAATGAGAATAGATAAAAAGACACTTTAAACTTCTTTTTTGTGTGTGTGGTACTGGGGTTCCTCGAAGCCCTTCTACCTCGGGGCTACACTCCTAGAACTATTTTGACATTTTTATTTGGAAACAGGGTCTCCTAAGCCAGCGTGCATGGCTGGCTTCGAACCTGCGCGATCCTCCTGTCTCTGCCTCCCAAGCGCGGGGATTACAAGCGTGTGCCACCATGCCTGGCCACCTTAAACTTCTAATAAATATTTTTCTCCCTTGATGGATATGGTGGCACATGCCATAATACCAGTTCTTGGGATGCTGAGACAAGAAGATCATAGATTAGTGACCAGCATGCAGTAACTTAGTGAGACCCTGCTTCAAAAATAAAAAATAAATAAAAATTATAAAAGAAGGTCTTGGGATGTGTCTCAGAGGTAGAATGCCCCTGAGCTCAATCTTTAGTAAAAAGAGAAGGAAAGAAACATTGCCCTCATTTTTAATTCAAATTTGGGAATAAAAATTAGATTGTAATTCATAGATAACAAAAATAAAATTAAGTTTGAAAGAGGGAAAGGTAGATTTAGTGTTGAATTTAGAAAGAAAATGTGTCCAATAACAGTAAGTTTGTTGTCCTACAGTCTTAAGGTTATAGACTGGCCAATCGAAGAGCTCATAAATTGATCCTTAGAGTTGATATAATCAAGTTATGAGGGTTATAATCTCAGCAGTAGATAAAATTATTGTAATGGATTTACTTAGATGGGGCCCCATAGGTTGGTCGGGTGTGGCTGGAGGTGGGTGTCTGAGAGTGTGGCCTTGGAATTATATTTGGTTTTTCCTCTCCCTGCTCTCTCTTTTGCTTCTGACCTACATGATGTGAGCACAGTCCATGTGCTCTCCCTCTCTCTGCTTCCTTCTGCCATGCCCTAAGATTCATGGTCCCTGGCCTCACATGGGCTGAATCCACAAATGAAAGAAAAGTCTTTCCTCTAAGTTACATGGTCAATCCTTTAGATTATAGCTGCTAGAATATTGACTAGAACATACAGCGAAGAAATATGTAGACATTGAGAAAATTGCCAAATTATTTTAATAATCTGGAAGATAAATAACTAAGGCTTCTAAAGGATTGAGAGAAAGCAATGGATTTTTTAATGGAAGAGACAGAATTCATAGATCTAAATGTCATGAGGCAACACAGAATGAAGGCTTAAAGATAAATCCTTAACACTTAGAATGCATGACTGTAAGAAATCTACTAGTACCTTAGTTAGGAAGGTAGGAGTAGGAGGAGGGGAATAGAATGAAGATTGGTCAAGTTGATTTTATGTGCTGGCAGAGTATCTAGCCAGAGTTGCAGAGAACACTTTCAAGAATACAGAAGCTCAAGATTTGGAGAAAAAACGAGGTCAGAAAGTTCCAGAGTCATTTTAACAATGGTTCTGTTCAGTAAACACCTACCTACTGCCACATATATATTTCACATTACAACAAATTTCCTGTGTCAATAAATTATTACAGAGCTATCGATTTGTCCACATATTTTTTTCAATTTCTTAACTGGTTCATTTTAGTCATACCTCTTATTGGAGTACAAGATGGTAGAGGCATACGTGCACACATCACTCATTTAGCTTTTTCCCACTTTCCACCCCAAATCCTTCCCCTTCCTCCTTTTCATGTTTGGCATAGTGATTGATTTTGATATGTTTGTGAATGAACATCATGTACATTAGGGAATTTTCCTCTTCCTCCATCCCATCAGTTAGGTCACCTTATTTCTCATCTATAATTTTAATAGAAGTTTAACTACTATTTAAAATAGAAATAATAAATCTCTCTTAACTTGGTGAATATCATAGTGTCTTTGTCTATATTTCTAAAGTAGAAAAAATATCCCTATTCTCAAGTCAATGGTTGCTTAGAACATTACTAGAGTCTTAGAAACATGTGCTAGACCCCTAGCTTCACTCCCCAATAACACAAATAACACAATCCTGATTTAGTTTTTAAGATCTTTTTAAATTTATAAGATGTACATAATAGAATAATAATCTCTACCTTCCCTACTTCATATATGTGCATTATTATTGAATAAGACAAGATTAAAGCAATATTCAAATAAAAGGGAAGATTATTATATTCTACCCTACTTTTCATTCTCACATGAAAAATTAATCCAACTGGGTAGCAGTGATATTATATGCCAGCTTCCAGTTTCAAATTGGCTATGCTCAAGGATTGGTAGGTTAGGAAATAGAAATCAAGCCCAGATAAAATGCTTGTGGAGATGGGTTATGAGACTTTGAAGTAAAGTGACCCCCACAGTGCACTCACTTTATTCCTGAGATGATATTAAAACCCTCTCTTTAAGGGTGTTATGACTACTAAGTGCTTAGAAATATTAGCTATCATATTGTTATAATAAGTTCAAATTTTAATCTCAAACTTGGATTTACAGAAAATGTAACATTTTGTTTCCTTGAAAAACTTGAATGTACAACTTTACAGTCTTTATTTCTGCTACTGGTACATTTCTTATCAATTCAGGATAATAATCAATTCTGGCTTTGAAATGAGTTCAGTTTAAGATTCAAACTCAGTTCATTGAAGTTTGCACACCCCTTCTTTTTGCATTTCTCCTTTGGTTACGCTTGAGGACAGTCCTGGCATCAGGTCAGAGGCATTTGGCCTGCATGACCACATCCTCTACTTTGTCTATTTTGCGTGATTGTTGACATGTTATCATTTAGTACTGACACCTGCCACTGACACTGCAATCTTTGTGATCTCCAGTCAACAATTTGACATGGTATGTCTTTCTTGTGCACATCTCTGTTGATTGGCTGTGTTACAATACAGTAACAAATAACAACCAAATTACATTATTTTATAATGCCAAAGATTTATTTCTTACTCTGACTACATAATCATCTAAGGTAAGTAGCAGTTCTCAATGTCAATCTCTATTCCAGGATAGATGGTGAAAGAATGGCTCCTATCAAGAACTTGGTCAATTACATTGTAGAAGGAAAAGCGAGATGATGGAGCCACATAGGAATCTTAAAAGCCCTGCTGTAAAGTACTCATTTCACTTCAATTCGCATGTCTTAGAACAGAAAAGGGCACATGGCCAAGTTCAACTGCATGGGGTAGAGTAGTATGTCTTTATGTCCATGAGGAAATTATATATATGGTACTAGGGTTCCTGGAAACCCTTCTACCTCTGGGCTACACTCCCAGACTATATATATATATATATATATATATATATATATATATATATATATATATATATATATATAATTTTTTTTAAATTTAGAAACAGGGTCTCTTAAGCCAGCTGGGCTGGCTTCGAATGCACGCGATCCTCCTGTCTTTGCCTCCCGAGTGCAGGGATTACAAGCGTGTGCCACCACGCCCAGCCAGAATATTATTTTAAAGACTGCAAACTATACCAACACTGGAGATCACTTTAAGGGCATCATCTTCATCATGCAACTCTCAGGCAGTTACATGAAATTTTTACATGCACCATTATAGCAAGGTAGGGTGAGCAGAACACTGGGGTTGGTCTCAGTTACATCTGTCTAGACATGCTAGAGTAGAGTTCCAGCTTAGGGGCAGGAAAGAAAATCCACAGCTCCCTAATGTAAGAACTCCAAACACTCCTCAAGCTCTGTGTCTAATGGAGTTAGTTCTGAATATAGCAGACATTCTAACAAGTATATCCATGACACGTGCAAGGCCCATGGCAAGAATACAAATGGAGCTCATATATTATTTGTCTAAATATTTAAAAGGTATATCACATGCCACCAGACCATTATATGGAATAGGCTTTAACTTTCCACCTTGACAATAAATATTCATTAGGACTTGGATATTTAGATCCTCCTCAGAACATGACAGAGAAAAGAAAGCTTGTCTAACCCCAGGATTCAGGCCCACTTTGACAGATCTTTTCTTCCCACCTTTGACTCTCTGACACATGCCAAGAGGCCTCTTGCTCATAGATTAGGAAGCTTCATCCAACCTTTTTATGTTTATCCAAATTACCCAAACTTAAGGCTGCACTCACCCATAGCAGGGGAAAAGGCCCACTGCAGACTTCAAATTCTGTTAGGTGACAATTAGGCTAGATATTTAGGAGTCCTAGCATGTGTATCATGGTCTGGAAGAGACCATGTGAGCTCCGGATGAGGGAGGACAATGAGTACACTTGTTAGAGTAAAAATGACATGGGACAGAGGAACTCTCAAAGATAGTCCAACTGGAAATATACTTTAGTGCACAGAAGGATACGTTACATCTGTTTCAAAGTGCATTTTCCCAAATTCTTGTATGTCAATAACAGAACCAAGTCATAAAATGATAAAATGAATCTGAAATAGCAAGTTACAAGGCTATTCACCCTCTCAGTTCGGTTTAGCTGTGGGCACTAGTTTCCTTATGATTGTCCTCACCTTATGTTTCAGCAAAACTGACCCAGTCTGTGATATTTAAAGCAACCACTCCCTAGGCATTTTAAAGAATATCTATGTTCTGAGTAGACTTAGATTGTGAAAAAGAACCAAAACATGGTCTTAGTCTTTTCCAGAATTTTTATTACAATCATGACCTAGGAAGGCACAACAAAATTATAACATTTCACAATAATCTAAGATATTGAGAAAGGGGGGAAGGAGGGAGAGAGGGAGGGAGAGAGAGAGAGAGAGAGAGAGAGAGAGAGAGAGAGAGAGAGAGAGAGAGAGAGAGATTAGTACAACCTGGAAAGGGAGGTTGGTTTTATTTTCATTTACCCAGTTGACTGTGCCAGGGTCTCAGGTCCAAGTCAGATGTGAGTCTGGTCTGGGTCTTCAGTACTCAACCACAAATGAAGGGGAGCACTTGCCCCATGACTACCAGCATAGCTAGCCAGGTCAGAAAACAGCCTCATTAATGTTGGTGATAATGACAAGGTGGCAAAGCTCCTGTGTAAGAACAACTTGCAGATATTTGATAGCAGGTGCTGATAACCTGAGATCAAAGGTTGCTTGGGACTACATGTGGTTGCCAAGGCATTTCCGGTTGGATGGGCAGCAGGCTTTGCTCTCTATCATGCCAGGGGTGTTCCTCTTTGTGCTTGGTGCCTGTGTGTTGCTCATGATACCCTGGGAGGGTTGGGACACCTGTGTATGCTGCAAGAGTTATGCTTGTGTGTAATCCCAGTACTTGATAGACTGAGAGAGAAGCATGGAATGTTAAAGGCCAACCTCAGCAATTTACCAAGACCCTGTTTCAAAGTAATATAAAATAAAATAAAATAAAATAAAATAAAATAAAATAAAAAGGGTTGGGGGTGTAGCTAAGAGGTGCAATGACCCTGGGTTCAGTCTCCAGTACCAAAAATGAAAAAAAAAAATGCTTTCTTTAAGACTTTTTAAAGGCAGCTTTATTTACAAAAGCCAATATTCTTTTAAGACCTATATTCTATGCAAAATCATGTCTATTTGTCTTTGCAAGCACAACATAAATTCTGACTTTTGTCTAAGAACACGACACTAACTGATCAGGATGTCCTTGTCAGTGTGCTGAGTCACTAATGACAGATCTTCCTGCCTTGGCAAGCTGCCTGCTATGTGAAAAGGGAGATGGCTTTTGAACATAGTTGGCCAAGATTCCAGGGCTGTGCCTATGGCAGACAAGAGTTTTTGCTCCGAGAGAAATTAAATAAGATTCCAACTGTAGCCTCACTAATACCCAGACTTGGAGTTCTCTGCTCCCACCCCCAGCATCATACTGGACCATGTGTTTAAGTGAAAAATTGCACATCTGATTATACTGGCCAGTCTTCCATAGAAAAACACAGGTTCAGTTGCTTTACAAATGTGAGTTATGATGTGTGAGTGAGAATTCTGCTTGGGATAAGAATAGCCTTTTTTTTTTTCAGTTGCTCATCACTCACTATGAAAGCAGTTTGTAAGAAAACAGTCTATTTGCTTTATTTTATATGTACTTAATTTTGATATTCAAGCAGAGAAAATATGAAACAGAAAACCTCACATGTAACCAAGCTGAAAGGAGAAAGACAATTACTTTTCCCTAATGAAATGTTCCATTTCCTTAGTTCGCTGTTTCATTAATTTTCTAACTTCATTTTATGCTGATCTAGATTTTAGTGGTTTTCCCTGAACACAACTTGAACAAGAGATGTTTGGATTAATTTAAAAAATATTGTGTATCTGCAGTGTGAGAGACACTTTCCTATGGGCTGGGTAATGGTGGGAAGCAATTCCGTTGTCTCTATCAGAGAAGTCTCATTTTAAAGCTGGAGTGGGGGCAAATTAAAACAGGCAAAAGAAATAAGAATTAAGCATACTGGTTATTATGACACAGGAAATCAAAAGATAGAGAATACCTGGGAGACAGATAACTTGAAGAAAACCCTCTCTGCAGAGGTGAGGTTGGAGCTGAGAACTTATTAAGAAGGATGAAGTAAACATATGAACCTTTGGATGCAGTATAGCTACCAGAGTCAATAGCAGCACATGCCCAAGGAAGGAGCTGGTTCCATGTGTTACAGAAGAGAAAGAAAGTCATTGCAATGAGAACACACTGAACACAAGGAAGGAGGGCTGATTACTCAGAGGGGTCCACTGGATTAGAGTGTGCTAGACTATTATAAGGTAAGTCCCATTTTATTTTTAATAGGAAATCCATGGAGGAGTGATGGGATAAAATATGTATTTTTAGAAGATCACTTTGATTGCTGAGTATAGAATATATTTTGAGTTTAGAAGTTAAGGCTGGTAAGGGTGACAGGGTATGAGAGAAGAAAAGCAGGAAACCAGTTAGAACTTAATGACACAGGGATGCCTCGATCTGTTTCTGACATGAGGGTCTTCTCAGACTGAAACATAAGACATTTTAAGTTCACTCACTGTCTTCATGTCTCTTCACCTGGGTTCACAGATTGTAGCCTTTTGTTTTCTGGTCTTTTTTCTCTGTAATTCCTTCCCTTGGCCTCTTTTCTTCATAGGTCAAGAAGTCATGTCCATTCCCTACAGATGTTTACATGTGGGGAGCCATTAAGGCTTTCCCCTAGATTAGTGTCTCTGACTCAGCTGACTGTCCTTTGCCCAGAGTCAACAAGGTTTGGGGAAAAGATCAGGTGGTGATGGCACGAGGGTATTGATTGATCTACCTGTAATATAAGTGTTTTGTATTGGTCTTTATTGTATTCCGGTGGTGATAGCACGAGAATGTTGATTGACTTGTAGTTGTGTATAAATACCTCTGGAAAAACAAACCCGGCATCGGCGCAATAAAGATGAGATTGACCCAGAAGTAGGCGTCGGCCAGGAGCGTCGGCGCGATAGAGAATACTGACCCAGGCGTAGTCGTCGACCCGTAGGAAATATTGACCCAGAATCAGGGGTTGCCCCGTGGAGATAGTAGGCTGGCAGCTCCCCCACGTTAAAATTAAAAATTCTTTATCATCACACCCCTCTTCAGAACCCGTACTCTTGCCGGCTGGCTCCTGCATTTAGAGTTCTTCCTTTGCAGCCCTGTCCAGAGGAATGTGAATGATTTTTCTTCTGGTAAAGACAAGTAGCAATTGCATCTAGAGTTACCACACCCTGATGACCAGATGTGTGTCAAAATTTACAGAAGCTATGCACCATTTTCCAGAAGTTGCTAAATATTCCAGAGTACAGTTATGATTCAGTAATTTTAGGTAACAACAGATATATTTTTATTTTTCCATCTTTCTGGCCTATTCATTTTACCCTCTTAAATTATATAAAATAATTTACTTCGTTGACATGGAAATTCTATCAGGCCATAAAGAATCCTAAAAGCCAAAGAAGTTTTCTAATATATTTCCCCCCCAAGTTATTGGATGCTGATGGCTGAGTAGCATTAAGAGGATTAGAAACATGCGTGGTCTTCTGTTTAGTTTTCTGTCCTTATCATACATGTCCAGTCTAATTTCTGGAACATCGCTTTTGTTGTCAGTTATTAATCTTTCTGAGGTGGAACACTTAGTGGCTTTGGTTCGGTCAATAATTTCTTTGGTATTAAAATGCTCTCCAATGCAGTGATTTGTGTGTGTTCTTTAATTTCATGTCTGGCTGAGTGTCTCAGCCTTCTACTTTGGTAGAGCTCTGGTAGAGGCCAATTCATAGAGCTATTTATAAAACAGGGCCTCTGGATTTAGTGGATAAGGGAAGGTATTTCCCATTTATGGGAGGTATTGGGTGATTTCCACATTTCTTTTCTTTAAAAATCTCATTATTGTTATTTTAGTGTTTTCAAGGGATGGGTGTTCACAACAGAAATGAGATTGTTGTTTAGACTGAAAAGAGCCGTAAATAGGAAGAATATTGCCATGTTTTCTAACAGATGCTCTCTCTGGCTCAAAGCTAGAGTCTATCAAATTATTGAAAGGAGCATTTGTAACATCATGCGTCAGTAAGCAATAAGGAAAAAAAAACTCAGGCTATCTTCATAAAAGATTTTGTGTATTCAGAATTTACTACTACATTTGGACTGGCAAATACCATAAATGGTAGATTTTTAAAAGTATGTCAAGATTTGTTTGGACCTTTGTCACGGTAGTCTTCTTCCTTTCTTAAGACAGCTGCATTATTCTAAATATTGAACCCAGATAAACAAGTATTCGTGGTATTATTTCTAGGCAGCATACTTTTGCTTTAAATTAAGCCATAGGTTATTCTGTATATATCAATCTATCCATCAGATGTAAATTTTACATGGGTAATACTCAGCCTTCCCCATCACCTTTGTATATTTGTTTTTTAACTAAATCTTAAGTCTAGAAAAATGTAATCTATGTCTGAAGATGTAAAAGTTAATATTAATACCATACTGGGTTAATTCTCAACTATACCTTTTATTAATGGAATAAATTCTCATTTTCCAGACTAAGGCATTGGGAAATTTTAGAAACTGGCTGTAGACTCTGGGTCAGTTTGCTTTTCATTATTTTTAATTCAGCCCATTTTCAGTAACACATGACATGAAATAAAGAAAATCAGTATCTATAATTACCAAATGCAAGTTCTTTTTTAAAAAAAAATGAAGCAGGATAATCTAGAATTTTGCTGTGGCAACAAAAACTCAAAAAATTCAGTGGCTTCAAACAATAACTCTTCTCACTTGCTTATGCCTTATGGCCTTAGAAAGCTGGCAAGCGGTGTCTTGCACATTGATTCAATCATAAACCCACAATACAATACAACCATCAAATCTGGGAAATTAACACTTGTACATTATTAGTAGTATTCATAGCTTGGTCAAGTAAGTTTTGCCAATTGTTCAATGTCTTATAAAGCATAAAAATCTAGTCCAGTTCAAAAAAATATGTTGCATTTCTTATATCTTTTAGTTTCTTGTAATCTGCAAAATTTTTTATCAATTTTTAGATTTTTAGAACCTTAAAACTTTTTGTTTTGGTGGTACTGGGGTTCCTGGAAGCCCTTCTACCTCTGAGCTATACTCCAAGACCTATTTTTTTATATTTTTATTTGGAAACAGGGTCTCTTAAGCCAGTGAGACTGGCTTCGAACCTGCATGATCCTCCTGTCTCTGCCTCACAAGCTTGGGGATTACAAGTGTGCCGCCCGGCAAACCTTAAAACTTTTTAAAGATCATAGATGAGTTGCTTTGTAGAATATCCTCCAATATAAATTTAATTTTTGGTTATGCATTT
>NC_137788.1:71379756-71486762 GCF_963383645.1 Muscardinus avellanarius
CCATACCTGGTGCCCAACTCATATTTCTATATCCTAACCCCCAGACCTAAGTTCTCAGCTCTCTACATCATAATGTATCTAGAGTTTACCTCTATATTTGTATCCACTCAGCTAAATCTAGATATCAAATACAATATTCTAAGCCAAACTCATCATAACCAAGAATTGGCTAGGAACATGGAGATTACTAGTTGTGACCTTGGACATGTTAATTAAGATCTCTTTGTCTATTTCCTTACTCATTCAAGTGGAGACAATTATAGTCCCTTCCCCAGAATGTGGCTTGCTTGGTCCTAGTTGTCCCAAGTCTTTTCTGATCCTATGTCAGCATGCCTCTGTATGTTCACTGTTCTGGATCAGGTCCATGTAGTAATAGGCAAAAATTTACCTTGACTCTCTGCACCTTATCAAACATGTAACATTTGGACTGAAAGTGTATTAATTGACTTTTTCCGGCTCCAGTAATTGTTCCTCCTAATTTGCTACTTGAAATGCCTATACAATATTAGGAATTGAGGAAAATCAAGCTTTTAGTTTGCATGCAACAATATGTCTTCCGCACCTGCACATTACTAGGAAATACCTTTAAACTATGCTGTGGTTCACCTGTGAAAAAAACATGACGACTAGACTGTAGAAAACATTTTTCTGATTTTCCTGGACAGACTCAAATAGTAAAATATTCAGAGCTGAGTGCTATGCATATACATGCATGTGCACATACACACCCTTTCCTTTTCTCAGGATAAATGAGTCTTTGAGTTCATACCACTTTCAATACTGCACTAGAAAACTTGCCACCAACCCAAATGTGTAATTTAGACTGTTAAAGCTTGATAAGGCCGGGCATGGTGGCGCACGCTTGTAATCCTGGAATTCGGGAGGTTGAGACCAGAGGATCACAGTTCGTGGACAGCCTCAGCTACTTAGCGAGGCACACTGAAACTTAGTGAGACCCTGTTTCAAAAAAAAAAAAAATAGGGCAGGGAGTATAGCTCAGAGGTCAAATGCCCCTGAGTTACAGCCCCACAACCGAAAAAAAAAAAAGCTTGATAAAATCAGCCTTTATTTGCACTTATGGTTCACTGTGTTTATATACTTTGTCATTCAATTGATACATTTCTGTTCATACCTCAAAATCCATTCTAATATCTCCACTTTAACAGTGTTTTTCTGATATACTTCAGCAGAATTATAGCACCTTTTATATAACTCAATAATAATAGTTATTATTGCAGTGTTTGATAATAATATTATGTCCTGTGTGCCCATGCGCTGATATAAGTTTCTTCATTTAAGGCTTCCAATGATCTTATTAGGTATATAAGAGTGTCTTGTGCAAGATTCATAGTTAACATTCTAAAACCAAAATAAGCCTTTCTACTATCATCTCACACAGTTCCTCCCTCCAGGATATTTAGTTTATGGCCCAATAAGTACTACTATCTTGTCTGTCTAACATACTATCACATAATCTCAAGAATGAGCATCATTTCTTTTTATTTCCATTTTTCATCACAGTATCTATTATATACAAAGTTTAAAAAATATTTATTGAATAAATTAATCAACCATATAGTCATTGAATGGCACATTTGTTCTGACCATTATTGGTAAGAAAAGTTAATGACCACAAAATAGAAAACATGGTCTCAACTTCAAGTGTCTTGCAATCTTCCAGTTTGTAACATAAAAGAGAATAAAGACACAAGAATAGATTCACATTTGTAAGTCTACCTTTGCCAATGTTATGATTAGGGATGCCATACTTTTTTCCTGTTATATGACTTCACAGCTTCCCTAAATCCAAAAGGTTGGATTATGTAATAAAAAGCTAACTTCCCACTCTACCAATCTGTCACTGTCCTCTAAGTCAGTCAGTCTATGAAAGTACTACACACTCTAGATGTGTAAATCACTGGCATTTAGCACGAATTGGTTTAAAGAATTTGCAAATTACAACAGATTCTTCAGAAAACAGTCTTATAGATCTGTTAAAATATTTGAATGATTATAAATAGCAAAAGGGTTGATATAGTCATCTTGAATTCATTTTATTTCAAGCTTAAGCTTCAGTTTCCTCATCATTTTAATAGTTTCCACAAATACTTAAAAAGTCTTAAGACAGGCAAATAGTAGGTACTAGAAAAATGTCCTTTTCTTTCCCATTTCTTTCTCTAATTATGTTTTCATGCCTCTGTGGACATCTTTGTGCACTTAAGTCTTATATACAGATGAGCTTCAAGACAGATAACGTTTAATAGAGCGCCAGAACTGGCCAGTCAAAATAGGACCCTGATTCATCATCATAGATTCAGCTGTATACAAACTGCAGGACCTGGACAAATGTTTTCTGGTAGATTAATCCAGCATCATAGTTAGAATAGTACCTACCTGCTTATTCAATTGTATCATTCACTTGCCTCACTGTGGCTCAGGTATGGTATAGTATGTTGGCAAAGCTGTAATAGTTCAAGAAAAACCACAGTTTTTAACACCAGCCGGGCGTGGTGGCACACGTTTGTAATCCCTGCACTTGGGAGGTGGAGAGAGGAGGATCACACAGGTTCAAAGCCAGCCTTGCTGGTTTAAGAGACCCTGTTTCCAAATTTAAAAAATATAAAATAGGTCTGGGAGTGTAGCCCAGAGGTAGAAGGGTTTCCAGGAACCCCAGTACCACCAAAAAATAAAAATAAAAAAATAAAAATAAACCCCAGTATTATCTTTACATTTCACACTTTTCTCAACAATAACTTATCATATATTTATTTTCACTAAAAATTTAAAAGTAAACTTTTAAAATATATCTTGATATAATTTTAATGATTTAATGATCAAGTAGCAACTATTTATTGAGTGCTGATATAAGAAATTATAGAACTGGCTGCAAATAGATATAGAACTAGTTGGAAAAAAGAATCCTCTAAATCTATAGCTTGACTCTATTCTAATTAAATAAGAAACATCAGCATCTACTAATTATAAGAATATGTAATTTTGTGACATTTTAAGTAGCTGCTGATTGTTCCCAGAAAATTTGAAGCATAGATTCCTCAAATTATGACCATCAAGTCATCTGAAGTATGACTTAATTGTTTAAGATAAAATTGTTAGCTACAATGCCATTAAGGAAGTCTGAAACATGTTTGGATATATAACCCTTTTGACTGACGATTGTGAGTACCCCCTTAGCTTATAGTGTAACCCCATCAAATGTTGTGTCACACATATGTAAAACAAGTTATTCAGAATATTTTTGTCCTGCTTCTTCACCTAATAATATATTACTGAAAAGTGTTGTTTAAAAAGTTATCAAAACACTATTTCTGGTAATGAAACAAAGGCATTTCACATTTCTCAAGTAAAAGAATAGGGAAAATTAGTCACTAGTTGATCATAACTTGGCCAAAAATTGATAAGTATACAGAAACTATTTAAGAGCAGAGAGAAAAAAAACCTTATTAATGAAATGTCACAAAATATCATAGTTCATTAGTCCTAACTTCCTGATACCCACTGAGTTAACTATAGGCTTTATAAATAACTGGCTTCTTTAGTGCACACATTTTAAAAAATGCCCAAAACCTTAACCATTAATTTTGCTAAATACAATTGATAATTATTGAATAAGTAATTTTAATATATCTTAAAGATCTTTACTTGAAGATTACAATATGCAAAATAATTAAATTCAACCAAATAAATTATTATAAAGCAGCTTTAAGCTTTATTTTAATTCTTGGATTTACTGAACTCAAGAATCTATTTGGCAACCTGTTTATGTGTTATCTATGTTGTAATTAAAGCTGTAAATGTATTCATAAGCACATTTATAAAAACTATAATGGTGTATGTTTAGAATCTTTGATTTTTTTAACCTTAAAGTTGTAAGAAGAGTAGAAAACTCTTGAAAGTACCGTTTGTTTATATCTCCATTTTGTTCATAATTTCTTTTTAGCACTTAACAAGAATTTGTTGGTTGACAATATTGAGATTTTTCTTATTGCACAAGCTTCCAAATCAGTCAAATCTTTGTTTATTCTTTAAGTGTCTTATTCTTTATTGAACTATTGAATTCTGAGACTTGACATTAAATTTAAATAAAACAGTATTAGGTATGATGGAACATGCCTATAATCCCAGTACTTGGGAAGTTGTGACAGGAGGATCACAGGTTTAAAGACAGCCTCAGAAGTATAGTGAGACTCATGATAACCTAAAGATATCCTGTTTCTAAACAATAAAATAAAATAAAATAAAATAGTCTGGGGGTATAGCTTAAAGATAGAATACCCTGGGTTCAATCCTCAGTACCATATACATACACACAAACATGCAGAAAAATAAGTGAAACAATGGAATTCACATGTTAAAATAGCCAGTTATGGTTATATCAACACTATTTTAATAATTTTGCTTAGAAACAATAAAGGTAAAATAACTTGTTAGGTTCCCTTAATTTCTAGTACTCTTTTGCATATTTTGAACACTGAAGTAATATGAGATGCATTCAAATAATCAGTAAGTATTCCTCTAGCTGTAAAATAAAAATAAAATATTGATTTTGTATATTATTTTGAAATCTACTCCAAAAATCTTATTTTCATTCTAATCTATATTAAAGAACTAAAACACCTCATGAATAATATTTCCCTTGAGAAGTTATCTGTATCTACTTTTTGTAATTATTTTCTAACATATACCTCTAGGGACCATCTTGCTTATAAGGACTATAATTATAAGCACTGCTTATAAATACTGTATTTAAAAGACTTAAGCCATGTCTATACGTGTTCCTAAGCCATTTAAATAGGCATATACTTGTAAATTAATACCTCAGTTCAGTAGGTACTTTCTTAACTAAAATATTTTCATTGAAGGGGCTGGGATGAAACTATATATAAAAACATGAAAATATGTATTCAAAATTTAAGCCTGGAGTTTTAAATGTACAATTTTGGTAAAACTTTTTACTTTGTTTTAATAAAGAAATTATTTTCAGAGTTGAAAGTACACGCAACAAAACCAGCTTCCATTTCTTCTTAGAAGGCCTGATGTAGTTTAAATATTATGTATGTATTTTGGCTAAATCAAAAGTTATCACAGTTATGCCTTCAACTTGCAAGAGCACTTACTGCAAGAGCATGCTGTCTGAACTGAGAACATTGTATCAGATTGTGTAGATACTATGACATGTTTCCTTTGTGTTATATTCAGATGAAAATAATCCTGTCTCATGAACATATGAACTTGATTCTTCTGTAGAAATTGAATTTTCAGAAAAAGAACCACAGATTTGGCTTATGGAATTAAGAAAGTAACTGAGACTAGACCAAATAATAAATTACTAATTCAAAAATCAGACATTTCAGCCTGAAAAAAAAAAGTTTATTAAGAAATCTCAAAAACAAACAGAAAAAGCCAGGCATGATGATGCATGCCTGTAAACTCAATACTTTGGACATTGAGACAGGAGGAATGCAGATTCAAGGCCAGCCTCAGCAAATAAAAAGGGATGAGGGTGTAGTTATGAAGAAGAACTCTCCTGGGTTCAAACCTCAGTGTCCCTCAAAAAAGTAAGAAGGAAGGAAGGAAGGAGAAGGAAAGAAATAAAGGAGGAAAAAGAGGAGGGAGGGAGGGAAGGAGAATGGAAGGAAGGAAGGAAGGAAGGAAGGAAGGAAGGAAGGAAGGAAGGCAGGCAGGCAGGCAGGCAGGCAGGCAGGCAGGCAGGCTAACATTAAGAGCTAGTGTTTCTAATTTTTAGCATTAATAACAATCAAATATTTGTTGAATGAATAGGCAAGTAAATATGGAAGGCCATGGGAGGTGGATTTTAATTTACGCAGGAAATTTGTCCCTGTTATCTCCATGTCCTTGCTGCTGGAACTACACAGCTCAATCTCTATGAAGCTATATTGAAGTCATGATGTCATAATGCATACACTGAAATGTGTATAGACAGTTGGCCCACTTGTGTAGTTCCATTTTACTAGAAGGTTCTTCAATGGTCTCATTGTGAAATAAAAAAAAAAAATTTGTGTGTGAGTGAGGTACTAAGAATTGAGCCCAGGGGTGTTTTAAGCTATACCCCATCCCTATTTTCTTTTCTTTCTTTCTTTCTTTCTTTCTTTCTTTCTTTCTTTCTTTCTTTCTTTCTTTCTTTCTTTCTTTTACTTTGAAACAGGATCTCACCACATTGCTGAGGGCCTTGCCAAGTTGCTGAGGCTGGCCTTGAACCTGTGATTCTCCTATCTTACACTCCCACATACTTGGATTACAGTTGTCCACCACCATGCCAGGCAGAATTAAAATATTTTAAGCCTCTTTAACATAAGATAGAAAAAAAAAATAGGGACTTTGGAGTCAGGTATACTGGGTTTCGTTCAAACTCGCCAATCGCAGTCATGCAATCTAACCTCTTGACTTTAATTTCTATCATAAAGAGTATTGAAGTTAGAGTGTTTAGCCTCATTGGGGTGTTTTGAGAGTGAGCCAGATTTTGGTAGATGCTCCAATAAAAACTGTGTTGTTAATATTTACTAAAGTAGTATTGGTCAGCACTGGGCTAGCTGATGGGAAGAAAAATTGAAAATGCATCACATACCAGTCCTTAAGAAGCTCACTAGTAAAATAAATAAATAAATAGTTATAAGGCACTGTGATAAATTCACCAATATAGACCTGTACCTAATGCTAGGAGCCTTTATTATTTAGGGAGAGAAAGTTCCCAAATGTTCCTTCCATCACGGAATCTGCCACTCTTCCAACTTTCCTGTCTAAAGCAGTCCAGCGATCACAGTGTAAAAGTGAAATGAGCTAATGAAAATCCCAGCTTCCTTGGAGGTGTGAGGACATGGAAAAGCTCCATTCCCAAGAAGCTGTGAGATCATGTCTGATTTAAATCCCAATCCTAAACACACCAGGCCTCACGCTGGGTTTCACGTGTAGAATTTCATGTCCAATCCCTGTAATGAGGTGATAAGGCCTGTGTCACAGTTAGTCAGTAGCAGGCGACGGCAATTAACAGGATTGCACTAACCTGGAGATGCGCCAAGCTGGCAAAAAAAGGATTAGGAAGTAAATGAAGTGAACAACCATGAACCAGCAAATAGGGCTTAATGGACAGTACAAGTCAGTGAGGCAAAAATGGGGCAATTTGCTCTCATTGATTTTCACTGCCCACTGAGCTGCGTTCCTCTTCTGCTTTCTAATGCATTTATCTTGGCCTAGGCATGTTCTCTGACTGTCATCCCAAGGACAATCTCATTGACCGAATCAACTCCATGAATGACTAGAGTGGACACAAGAGGAATTTCCCCTACAGAGCTCTCTTTTGGGCATTTCATGTGATGTAAGGAATTGGAGAGTCAAAGATAGAAACTGCAATGAGGCCTTTTACTATATACATAAAATTGTGCAAGTGGATGAGACTTTTCTAAGAGGAATGGAAGTACCTCGTGCAGTTTTATTCCACTTGTGTGATTCACCTTGTTTATAAATAACACAGAGAGTAAGTGAAAATCCTCTACCTGTCATTTTTCTCTAGTTCTAGATCATCTCTAGTAGAAGCACCCAAAATTGCTGCGACCCAAAATTGCTAAATTCGTGTGGTCTTGTGTTTTTCACTAATTATAAGAAACATTTAAACTCTAAGAATACACCAATTTTATGTGCTATCTATGCTAGGAGATTTAGAGCATGTCTACCATAATACACCCTTATACTCCTCTCCTCTTTATTTCCTTATTTCTTCTTTCTCCTGATTTTTTTTTCTTTTTTATTGATTGGTGATTGATGGCCATATCTTTTTTTCCTTTCCACTGGTGCTTTATTTCTTATTCTTCCTACTCTCAATGAAAATATACTCCGAAAGTAAATGATAAACTATTCACTACATCAGAAGACAATTGAGAAAATTTACATTTGTCCACTGGATTATCCAATAATTTCTTTTGGATAATTTAGCCATAGCCCTAACCATTTGTGTCTAGTTTCTGAAGGAATTGGATTATGAGATTCTAAAATTTCATCTGTTGCTTATGGGAGAAAGGGAAAAAGAAGATTATTCAGTTCCAAGTGAACTGGACTACTTACCATGAACCTGACTCAAGTTGCATGTCTTTTAAAGAAAACTTAGATAAAATTTTAAAATATTTGTATATCCATACCAGGTGATTTTAATGTATTAAGAATTAATGGACAATATACACTGAGAATTGTGACTACTATTTACCTAAGTATCAATCTCCTTATGAAAGGGGCCACCCTGGTACCCTCAGCAATTCAGATTTCTTCATCATTCCACAGCATGTTAGCATGCACCAATGCTGCTTGTGGAGGCCTCTGGGTTTTCTGGGGCTGTACTAAAGGGTCAGACCTTACTTAGCTGGTGAAAGTTAATGAGATTCCGATCTGACAAGGAATGGCTGCAGGCCTGAAAAAGACATTTTTTCCAAGCTAATTAACAAGTATTTTTCATGAGTCTCATAAGATAATTTATTTTTCTGTTACCATAATAAACAATGCCTTATTCAATTATTTGGCAGTAAGACACACTAAGAAATTATCAGAGATATGTTGTCTACTACTTGGCCATAAATATGTGATTCATTTGTTTTTGTTTTTTTTTAATTTTGTTTTAAGCCATTGCCAAACTTAAAGTAAAAGAGACAGATATAGGTAAATCTTTAATGTCATGGGTATTGCCTTTGGTTATTAGTTCTCTCCTTACCTCTGCTTTGCTTCGCAGGGGACCATTCTTTTTGCCCTTCTCTAAAGTTGCTTTGCATTCCTTAGATGCGCTCTTGGAATTACAGGACCAGCTGCGTTGCTTCTTCCTGGGGTTACGGCTACTTGCAGCCAGCAGAGAGGAAATTGGGGCATTGCAAACTCCACAAAGTATTAAGGGCAGCTGCTTAAGCAGAAAAAAAATCTGTCTTATTCTAAGTTATGCATTGCATAGCACGTGCATTTGATGTTTCCTTGTATGTTTCCAAAGCAGCATGTGCAACGTATCACACTCAAACTGTCACCATCTGAAATACAGAGCAGCACATGGGCAAAATGTTCCAGTAAGGAGTCTATTCATGCACACACCCCACCTGAAGCACCTGGAAATAACAGAACTTGCAAACAAGATAGCTTTTCTTAAAAAAAAAGAAAAAAAACAAGAAAGTATCTGTGTTGAAACCAATTTAATTTTAACTAGATTGATTTATCCCAATATGGACTTCTGAGTATTTCATCTTTCCTTTGGATTATTCCTAATATTCTCCAAATGGATTTCCATTTCTCTGTTTTCTATTTCCGGTCCATTCTATCCGATTTTCTTCCTTAAAAATGCACATTTTCCCTCATCACACTCCTCTACTTTAAAGCCTTCAGTGGTTTATTGATGCCAAAATAAGGCTCAAATGCCTTAGCTTGACATTTAAAGTTCTCTGCAATCTGGCCTCTGCTTGCCTATAGTTCTGCCTACTTCTCTGTACATCTGAAGATATATCTTCCGCTTCAAAGTGGTCTGATCATTTTTACCCTATCACCCCGTTTCCATAGCACCCAGAAAAAATCCTATGAGTTTTCTCAAACTTAGCTCTCCTTTTCCTTTTGAAAATAACCATCTCCCCTTTTCTGTCTACCTTTATTCTCTCCACCTTCCAGATTCTACATCTTTTGGAGGGTTCCTTCACATCTACATGGTTCTTGGAGGTAGTGGAGCCCACTAGGAAGTATGGTGCTACAGTTCAAAACAGCTAAGTTCTAGAAACTAGAATTTTATCCCTAATAGAGAGGGACAAAAAAAAAAAAATCCTGAGTGTGACTGCAAGTGACTTAGTCCTTTGGTCATCCATTTCCCCATTATTAAAATATTCTTCATAACTTCTTTCCATAACTTAATTTCAAAATAACATGTCTAAAAAGGTATTTTGAAAATAAGAAAGTATTCTTCAAGTATCACCCATGATAACAATTTTCTTCTGAAAATCTAGCATTTTCTGTGCACTTCCAGACATGGTTCTATCAGATTCATAACATTGCTATGGCTGATACTATTATTATTCATAATTTATAGATAATAAAGTAGAAAGGCCAACTAACTTGTCTGAGCTAAAACAGTGGATAAGAACTGAAATTCAAACAAAGATGACTGTAGAACAGAACTTGCTTGTTTTATATTACATTGCATTGTCTCACATGCAATTCTTATAATCGATTTGAACTTGTGACTCACATGGTGGCTCATGGAGTTTCCCCTCACCACCACACTTCAAGTAGTAAACCTCCACCCTCTTCTACCCACCCCATTCTCTTTCTTCATATCACCTGCCACTTGACATCCACATGTATGTGTATATGTGTGTGTGTGTGTGTTTTCTATTGTCTTATTCAATTAGAATATAAACTCCATGGAAGCGAAGGTTTTTTATTCCATGTACCACTGTATCTCCACTGTCTGTCACATTTTAAACACCTAATAAATATTTTCTATTAAATCACCTTAGTAGTTTATGATTAATCAAGTGTTTTAAGAGTTTTCTTATCCAAAGGCTATTAGTAGCCAGATCTGGTGGCACAAGTTTATAATCCCAGTACTTGGGAGGCTGAGACAAGAGGATTGCAAGTTCGCGGACAGCCTCAGCTACTTAGTGAGGCCCTTTGAAATTAGTGAAATCCTGTTTCAAAATAAAGAATTAAAAGTAGGGCTGGGAGTATAGCTCAGAGCTAGAATGCCTCTGGGTTCAATCCCCAGTACTGCAAAGAGAGAGAGAGAGAGAGAGAGAGAGAGAGAGAGAGAGAGAGAGAGAGAGAGAGGCTAATAATGTGTACTCAGTTGTATAGAGTTAGAGTGCAAACAGTATCTATAATTATGACTCTGACTCTCTCTCTCTCTCTCTCTCTCTCTCTCTCTCTCTCTCTCATATAAATATTGAACCCAATGGTGCTCTACCACTGAGATATACTCCCACCCATCTTTTATTTTGATGCAGATCTCATTAAATTGTCCAGCTGGCCTTCTGGCCGTGGACTTGCAGCCCTGCCTCAACTTCCCCCGTGTTGGAATTATAGTCCTAAGCATTCATGCGCAGCTTGCGGCATTTCCTTTAATTGAATCCTTAGACAGTATCATTTTATTGAATAGATGCAAAAGTGCACTCTGATTTAGATGGGCATGTTAAAATTGTACAGTAATCATGCCTTGGTATCTTCAGGGGATTGGTTCCATGACTCCCTGAAAATACTAAAATCTTCAGATGCTCCAGTCCCATATATAACCTGTGCATGTACCCTTTCCTACACCTTAAATCTTCTTAGATTATTTATAAAGCAAACACAATATAAATAGTTGAGATATTGTGTTGCTTAGAAAATGATGACTAGAAATAAATCCTGTACATATTCACTGCAGATACAATATTTTTCAAATATTTTTGGTTAGTCCTTTCTTGAATCCATGGGTACAAGAACCCAGGAATATGGAGGGCCAACCAAACTTTATTCTATTTGTTTACTCTTAACAAATTTCTACTTTTTTAAATTAGCCAATTTTTTTTTTTTTTTTTTTTTTTTTTTTGGCAGTACTGGGGATGGAGCCCAGGGTCATTCTACCTCGGAGCTACACGCCCAGCCCTGTTTTTTATTCTTTATTTTGAAACAGGGTCTCAGTGAGTTGCAAAGGATCTCACTAAGTAGCTGAAGCTGGCCTCAAATGGTGATCCTTCTGTCTCAGCCTCCCAAATGTAGCAACGAGTATTTAGTAAAGAGAAAAAATGTTTTCATAGGATATGCTTCCACCTCGCCTTCTACAAGGATTCTGTACATCAAATTGCAAATATATTCATTTTGTTGCAAAACAAAATATAAATTTCTAATCATGAGCTACAAGTCATTTTAAGATGTAGTCTCCATCTACATGTCCACTCTCAATTATTATTACTTCCCACTTCAGAGGAAAAGAGCATAATAGTCACAACAGCATATTCTCAAAGTGAACTACTGACTATATCTCAGTATGGAAGGTTCACTATCATCCTCCTCCTCATCATCATGATAATCATCATCCTTCTTCCCCTCTTCCTCCTCCTCCTCCTTCTTCTCTTCCTCCTTTTTCTTCTTTTTGGTGTTACTTGGGATTGAAATGAGGGGCATTCTACCTCTGAGCTACACTCTGACTTATATTTTGTTTTTGATACAGGGTATCATTAGATTGTTGAGAGTCTGGATTCATTAATGAGGCTGTTCTCAAAACTGTGATCCTCCTACCTCATCCTCCTAAGTACTCATTAAAGCCTCACATTCCCCATCAGATGATGAGGACAATACAGTAACCAATTCTTTGAGTTGTTATGGAGAGTAATGGAATTATCCACACAAAACATTTTTCACACTTCCTAGCACAAAATAAATTCTGGATTATTATTACTTTTATTAATTTCAGTTGGTAATTCAACCACTTGCAGTTCCCCAACGTTTGCAACAGACTTTCATGCAATTTTGCCTTTGAATATCGTGTACTTTAGGTTACAGAAACACCTTTCCCTAAATGATGAAATTGTCAAATGTCCTTTTCATGTCTCAACTGAAATTCTACAGTCTTTAGTTATTGTCCTGGACTTTGCCATTCATACTCAGTAACTATCCCTCCAGATTCAACTTTCTGATGTATATAGTTAGATATTGACAATTGACATCAAACACTATTGGTTTGTTTGAAAATTTGTCTTCCTATTGGATGACAAATATCTTAAAATGCCAGGAGTGATTGCCCACACATATAATCCCAGTATTGCTTGTGAGGCTGAGACAGGAGGATCACATGTTCAAAGCCAGCCTCAGCTACTTAGTGAGGCTTTCCACCACATAGTAAAACCCTGTTTCAAAATAAAGAATAATAAAAAAGAGAGAGCTGGGGATGTAGCTCACAGGTAGAATGCCCCTGATTTAAACTCCCACTATCACAAAAGAAAAAGAAAAAGAAATACATCAAAAGCAGAAAATATGCATTTTATTTAGAACTCAATAAATATGTATTGGTTATATAATCAATGACCAAAGTTTTGTTTGTATGTTTGTTTTTAATTGAGAATCAGCTCTAAAAATATATTTGTACTCTAATTAGTTTATGATTAAATGATTACCTAGAAATATGCTACAAAATTTTATTAGTACCTTTGTTGAAAAGAAACACCTTTTTTCCCATTCTGGTGTTTTTTTCCCTTTTTTTGCAGTAATTGAGCCCAGGGGCATTTGACTTCCCCAGACATATATTTTATTTTAAAATAGGGTCTCACTAAGTTGCAGGGGGCCTCACTTAGCTGAAGCTGGCCATGAATCTGCGATCCTCCTGTTTCAGCCTCCCAAGTACTGAGATTACAAGTGTGTGCTATCACACCAGTTTCATTCCAGTGTTTTTGTCTTATGAAACAAACTCCATTTCTGCAAATTCCTGGCCTCTCCACCTATGAATGTATTCCTCCTCACATATGAGTTCTTAATCAGATTGAAGAGTTCAGAATGAAAATTATTCCTGCCCAACCAAGCTCTTTCTTGCTCTTTTAAAAGTGCACCTACCCATAGAATACGGGTTCTTGATTGCTAAGGTCAAATAGTTAACTTGGCCATAAAGTTACTGTACTCCCGGTAGAAGGCTTATATTGCTGTAAATTCTAATTTTGAGTTTCAGTATCAAGAAGATGATTTATCTTCAGATATAATCCATATCCACAATTGAAAGAAGTTTCAACAAATAAAGCAGATATTTTTCTCCCATTTGCCTCTCCCTTTGATCTTAGTTAGCAATTGGTTTAAAATTCAGATGTAGAAAAATGAGTGTCTTTACAGGACCCTTGAAACTGCAAACATCTTTCATAACTTAATTATGTTTACTCTATGATGTAAATTAAAATGTATTACCCAACATTGATATTATGTTTTCAACATTTTATCAATGTATCTCAAGAAATTCTAGGTATATACAAGAATCTGCCCAAGGAAGATGCTCACTGTGATTCTGAAAAAAGTAAACGTACTTCTTGAATATGCTATGATACCAAGACAAACACAGTCTCCCTCAGCAATGAAAAACACTGTTCTGACACTCAAAATAATTTCTAGGTGAAAGAAAACATTAAATTTATACATCTGAGACATCATATTAGAATCTTCAGATTATCCAGGTAATCTCTTTTTCAAAAATTTTATTTCTACAGATCTTAATATGCTGTTCATCTAGTGTGACTTTCATATTTATGCATGTTTCATGGGTCTGCTTATTTCACTTCCCATTGAAAAGCCTCTAATGAATAAAATAGTTTTTCCACGTTATTAAGTAAAACGTTCAACATAGTGCAAGACAATTTTAAGTTGGCGTATCATATCAAATTGTGCTTATTTGCTAATCAAACATGATTATGAGTGACAGAAGTGATGTACATTTACATTTTATGATGTTATAATACTATAAAACATAAAAATAAGAAACTAAACAAAGAGTAGTTATATTAAGATGTATTTTTAGGAAGAGTATGGAAAATAGTTTCTTATTGCTAAATATAATTATAATTCTAAGAATACACTAAGAAACTATCCCAGACTATCAACTTTTATCTGGCAGTTTTCATTTTTACACTCATCTCATATAATTTTTATATGTCAGACACATTTTATTTTCCATTAAAAGTTTTTTTTTTATCAGGAAAAACATGAGATAGCCATAGATAGTATATTATTTAATCATTTCTTTAATCAGATTCTTGATAAATATAGAAGATTCTGGTTAACTTAGATGAATCTCTAAGTGATGAAATCTCAATTAACATTCTTTTACTAATGTGGGCTGTGAATTCAAGATGGTCACAAATATTTCATATATAAATTATATTTTTCTTAGATCTAGAAATAATGTAATTGATGAAATATTATAAATGTAGAGCATATAGAATTACCAAATATATATTGGATGACATGTATTAGGTGACAAAGTATTGTTCTACATCTATGAACTTATATGAAATGTGGGCCATATCCTTAGGTTCCATTCAAATTTTCAAATTTTCTCAACATCTTCAAGAGGTGAGTGTACCCAGTTATGTAAGACATAGTGGCACTCATATTAATTACTATTCTGCCCCAGTATGTACAAATTATGTCGGTTTCATCATGTGGATATACTACAAAATTTTTTTGTATTGAATAAAACATCTTGAACACCTCTTCTCTTCATACTTTTTTCTCTATGCAGAGTCCTACCTGAAAAAATGTATGTAGCTCTATTGTGCTTTACTCAAAAAACTTCAATGCAAGAGTTACTGCAGTTACATTTGCATGTAATATAGTATATTCTAAATCTAAAAGAAATTAAAAGTTCAACGAAAGCCCATAATGTTCTAAATATTTTAATATTTTAAAATTTTGAAAAGTAATAGCAAAATTGTACAGAATAATCAATAACCTTTAAAAATGAAATGCATATTTAACTTGCATATAACTTTCCTGCCTTATAATACTTGATGAAAAAATCAATAATTTAAAAAACTATAAATGTATAACTGGAAGAAAGGAAAATAAGAAAAAAACATGAAAGTCCTTATTCATTGAAAAAAACTAAATATTTATATAAGATCTTATAATGTGTCTGATATTGTATTTTTTAAAAACTGACCCCAGATAATTCTTGAATTTTTTTTTTTTTGCATTTTGTGGTAATTTTTTAACTACTTGAGATTTCATCACTTAGATACTCACCTAAGCTAACCAGAACTTTCCATATTAGAATATTTTGACTGTAAATGAATGAAATCCTCAAATTCTCTGGGCTAAATTGGCACTCACCTTTTGTTCCCACTTTCTGTGGCATCTTCATCTACAGTAATGACTGGAAAGCTAAAACCAGCACTTCACAGACTTCCTTTGAGCTTTGGCTTCTGTGTGGGAAAGTAAAAAGTTCTCTCAATTAGAAGCTGTGAGAATATATTGAGAAGGGGGAAAAAAGAAGAAATGGAGAAATCCTTGTGCTATGTGACTATTAAGACTAAATATTTTCGCTGGCTGGCAAATCCACGAAGAAGTAGAATTTCTCTCCAATAATGTGCCACTGTGTCACCTCTAGTCCAGAATCAACAAGTAGTTAGAGTCGTTAGAGAATGGACCTCTGGATTCTGATGCTCAGGCTCTAATTTTGATAATGTCAAAGAAAAATTCTGGAATAAGAATCTTCCTGATCCCCATTCTGATTCCCAATTAATAGTACTCTGTTGTGTTTCTGGTATGAGAGCATCTTCAGTCCATACTTCCTGCTATGGTCACATTTATAATTGCTGTGGCAGAACAATTTTGCAATGTTCTGGAAGTCTATTCTAGAGCATAGGCCTTTAATATTTTCATTTTTTTTAACATTGAATTCACTCCTTTAAAGGTTTTTCATGATTAAAATATCCTGTGTCTTCTATCATAAGCAGTGAGCCCTAATGAATATACATCTTAAGCTATACTGAGCAATAAACAAAATGTATTGGCTAACACATCTAAAACACTCAGGCATTAGCATAACTTTAGACAGGATGGATCCAGAAGATTATAAACTTCAAAAGAATCCAGTGCTCCTCTTTACATTGTGATAGATTATCTTGGCTGAATTTTCAACTATGTTGGAAAATGGCTTGGTAAACCAGCTTCTCATTTTCCTAGTCTTCAGTTCTATGGAAAAAATTATCAACCTCTTTTTAGCAATCCCTGACAAATCTTCAGTGAGTCCTATAGGTTCTAATAAGGTCATATACTCAACTCTGATCAATTCAGTAAGACCAAAGGAATTTTAAAAGCCATACTTAGCAGGTTTGTGCTTTGTGCTCTACCACTGGAACTGAAGCAGCAGAAACAATCTTCAATCCAAATGGTATAATCTAAGGGAGCTAGGATTTCTCCAAGAAATTTTGGGTGCCATTGTGGCAAAAATATCACATGATTCAAGACTGACAGATAATGCCCATTGCTTCTTTTTTTTTAAATGTAAACTTTTGGAAGAATTTGATTTTAGATCATATTAGTTGAATTTGCTCAATCTGATTTACTTATTTTCAGTTTTAATAAAGAATTGTTCAATTGAAAGCATAAATGTAAAAATTTAATTAAATTTCTACTATGCCACAGACTATAATCTCTATCTTTATGAATCTTATGAACCCATTGCAAGGCAGTTGTATAATTCACTAGAAATAGAAAACACCATCATAAGATTAGCAGAAATAAAATGCTATCAACACTAAGAAGAGGGAAGAATAGTCTCTGTAGAAGAGATTGAGGAAAGTTTCATAGAAACAGTGATATCTTAATGCAAGTTCACATACATGACTGGATTAAAACCAAGAAGATGGGTTGAGGTCAGCATAGGTCAGCACAGGTGTAAACAGATGAATGTATTTAGAAGTTTATTGAGAATAATGTAAGATAATATTTTCTAAGAACTGTAATAATTTTTCATAGTTAATACTTTTATACAGTTCATAGAATGTTGTCATGAGAAGTAAACGAAACCAACTTCAGGATAGTTAGAGAGGATTATACAATAGGACTGGGTAATTTGATGTCGTCTGTTATTTTCTTATGCCTAATCTCGTTTAAAAAAATAACTGAAGTGGCTGACCTGGCTATTGATTGTATATGCAAGCCAGTGCAAGAAAAAAGACAGAGATGATATTCAATGAATATTTATTAAAATGTATTAATTTAGTGAACCTTGATGAATTAAAGGAGAAAATGACACTCCAGGAGTTGAGAAAGTCAGGAAGGAGTTGACATAAAGAGACAACAGTATATTAGAGGAGATGCTTCTTGTATATGTGACTACATGCCTTGGTTTTCTTATGGCAATCTTCACAAGCTGTGAATATGCTCCCATGAACTTCATTTGTATATACAGAAGGCCTAATATTCTGAGGAAACTCAGGATTTTTCTTCTTGAGAAGACACACAACAGGTGGAACTATCTTGCTTGTGTCATAGTGAGCTCTTCACATACACCATCTTTTGCAGCCATATTGGAACTACTTGGAGTCAAGGAATTTACATTGAGCTACCTGGAGTCATTATTTTAAGCTACATGGAGTCAGGGAGCTTATACTATATGTTATAAAAAGTATCACACTTTCCGTGCATTCTCATTCTCTCAAAACATGTTTAAATGATCACTGTTCATTACTCTGGACACCTTGATAATATTGAAAGACTGTCTTAGAGAAGATCATTGAACTCTCCACTTGAGAAATAGTTGTAGTGATATGTTCTTTATGGGCAAAAATTATTTCCAATATCATATAAAGAAGGTGGGCATCATCTTAGTTTTGTAGATTGAAAACAAATGAAGAAAAGAAAAAAGTTCAAGAGATTTTCTCACATTAGCAGAAACATGTAATTCAAGCCATAAAAGACCCAGGTAAGAACTAAAACCATGGTTTGGCTTTCCCACCTCAAGCCCATGCTTTTCCCTTAAGCAGCAATGCATAGGGCACACACCTTTTCTGCCCTTCAAAAGACAAAACATCAATTCATAATCTGTTTGGCCAGTTCAACATAAGTATATTGATAAGTATATGGATATTCAATTCTTTGGGATGCACAAAGTTCTAGCTGTATATTTGGATAGACTACTGGAACCACAGTTTTCTTATCTGCAAAACAGAGACAAAAATAGTATCTTCTTCATATGGTAACTATTGTTTTCTGAGCACAAGCTGGGTTAAGTGTTTAACACAAAGTCTCAACCCGGTATAGCCTCTGAAATCAATAGTCATTGTTTTTGATAAATTTCTTTTGCTGACAAAAGACATGTCTTTTTCCTGCATATTGTCTTCAATTTTAATGCATTGTTTTCTTGAAAATACTTAGAACATTTGTTCACTATAAAAGAATAGAAGCAAGAGACTTTATGAAACTATTTCAAGAGTAGTCTCTTCAACAACATCACTCTGTGGTTTGAATCTTTCATTATTTACTTGTACATGGTGAAATAAGAAGGATACTTCATTCTCCTTGGGTCTGTAAAACAAAATGTGCTCAGCTGCAGACCAATTATGATACTCGTGTATTTCCAAGACTGCTGAATGAAATATGTTGAACTGTGCTAGTGTGATTAACTTCATTGATTTCTATAGAAATGCAGTACTTAACTTCAATCAGTAGGGTAGTTCAGTAGTTCAAGGAAGTTTACTCTTCCTTTGAAATTCAGAAGACATATAGAATACAACGTCAGGTCACAATGACAATTTACCCATACTAGATGTCTCAGAATAAACTATAATTTTCTCTTAATTTGAACATATTAGATCATTTCATAACTCAGATGGGTGTTTTCAGTGTTACCTTACTTACAAATTGTTCTATGCAATTACTTACAAGCGTCTATTGATTACTTTAAAAATAAATACAGACCCATTACATGGGAGTCTCCACTTTTTTATTGTTGTTCAAAATGTTTTACTGTCTTCTAATTGAAATACTGATGTCTTGTGCCCAGCCATTCATTAAAAGATATAGAGGCTTTTAACACAATGGAAAAGCTTAAGTAGAAAACTGGTTGTTAATGGATCTTCGACAATAATAGACATGAAACTTGGTGAACACTTCACCCAATATATTTTTTCATTTAGTTATACCTATAGTTTCTGTGATCAAAGGTATTTATGTAACTGACATAAATATTAGAATTCCAATATAATAAATGAAAGAACAAAGCTTTTCTTCAGCCAGTACTTGAGTGAAGCCATATCAGCATGCATTATAGTCAATTATACAATGTCTACATTGTACCCTGAACTCTTTGGAAGAAAGTTGGTACAAAATTTTAATGGATACATTTTTATGCATGTCATGTCTTAGCTTTGGAGTGAGTCTTTGCCACCTCAGGTAATGATTGAACAATCGGCTATTTTCAACAACTTCATGACCATGATGTGCAAGGTCTGTTGGATATTTCTGCTTTTGCAGAGGAAAAGCAATCTGAGGATTGTTCTTCAGCTTTTCTATGTGAAAGTAAAGCTATTCACAGGGATAAACACTGAACCAAATTGCATAATTCCACCTCTACTTCCACTTATCAGGAAGAGCATTACACAGAATCACATCAAAAGCAGCCTACTCATCCCCCTGCAAACAAATCCAAAATCAGAAAAGCCCTGATCAGTCGTGCAGTGAGTAATCTTTAAACACTGTTTTCAAATCAATATTAAAAATATCTTTATCAAGACTCTCGAGACTATTCTTGAGCATATTTTAATGCCCTTGGTGTAAATTGAAACTTGCTATGATATCAGAAATACTCAGTATTTGAAACTGAATATTATAAAAAGCCTCTGAATTTTCATTTGTTTGTTTGTTTGTTTTTGTTTGTCTGTTTGTTTGTTTTGGTGGTACTGGGGTTCCTGGAAGCCCTTCTACCTCTGGGCTAAACTCCCAGACCTATTTTATACTTTTTTTTATATTTGGAAACAGGGTTTCTTAAGCCAGCGTGTCTGGCTTCGAACCTGCGTGATCCTCCTGTCTCCGCCTCCCAAGCGCGGGGATTACAAGCGTGCGCCACCATGCCCAGCAGAGCTTCTGTATTTTTAATCATCATATTTGCTCCCCTTTGGTTTTGACAAGTTTCCAAGACAGTGTCTTTTTTTTTTTTTTTTTTTTTTTTTTTTTTTTTTGCCTTCTGACTTACTGATAGTCAATTGCAGTGCTACTGTGAGAGGATTGGTGGGTTCAGTGGATCACTCTCATTTGGGTCATGGTTATAGAAATAATTTAAAATGTTCCTCAAATTTCATCCTTTCATACCTTTTAAATAAGTCAAAAAAGCTTATTCAGGCTTTGTGAGGCTCCCCCAAGTAAAATAAATACACTATGAGTAGTCATTTCATAAGGGTTTAGCCACATGAAGTTTTGTGCCAGCATTGTTCTGATTTTCCATTTGAGAATGATAGAATGTAGTTGATTAAATAGTGTAGATAGTATTCATAGGAATGGGAGTAAGTTATCTCATTTATTCATTCAGTCACTCATGAATTCAGTCAATACATATTTGCATTTAACAAATATATTACATATTCATCTATTCAGATAACAGAGGAGCCTATTGTTCCAATAGGGGATTAAATTTTTATGAAATGCTAGTTTCTTCTTTTGTCTGCTCCTTTAGATTTAGATAATTAAAGCAAAAATGTAAAATATTCTGAGAAATTTTATAATATTTCAAGTTCCTGGAATTCCTAAATCTTAATTCCATCAATAAATTGCTTTTAACCTGAATGTTTTTATTTTATTTTCATTATTATGATAGTATATCAGAAGGCTGTTCTAAGGGAATATCAATAAAAACATAATTTTACTTTTGAGCTATTGGTGTTTTTCAGATCAACAGACATTGATAGTAAGTATATTCATTTAGCAGTAGCTTATTAATTATGCCTAAGCAGCAGTCAAATAGTTTGGTTTAGGATCTTCTTTGGCTGTCATGATAGTGGGATTGGCAAACATTTCTCCAAACTCTAGTGTCAAGCCCTGACCTAAGATCAAAAGTCACCACATGACCACAAATATACTATCCACATTGATTCTAAGACCTGTTTTGATATCAGATTTCATTTCAAAATCTGTTGACTCAGAAATTCTTTCCTGCATGATGTTATGGTCCATTTTAAGAAGTTTCTTAGTTATTTCTGGAAGTGTGAGAAATGGTCGCATGCATTTTACAGTTTGTGATCTTGCTCCCAACTCAGGTATCAATTGTGAATCTTATTTCTAATCATTCTAAGCTTTCTTTGATTGTTACTATCCATTTGTCACAGATGAAAATATGTGCAATGTATAAATTCAAAGATGTTAAAGTGTTAGCTTTCTCCCTAAATAAATAAATAAATAAATCTAATGTGGATTAATTTAAAAATCAAGAAGTAATTGCACGGTGTTAGAAGAAAGATTGCTCATTAACTTCTGTTTTGTCCCTGGTCTGTTGAAGGTTTTATAGGAAATAAATAGGGATAAACAGAGTTGCCCAGTTTATTTTGAGATCTGATTGGGGATGGTTACAAATTCTGACTTTTTTTTATGGAGCTGATTTTTTTTTTTAATGGTACTGGGGATGGAACAGGGACATTCTACCTCTGAGAGACACCCGTAGCCCTATTTTTTATTCTATATTTTGAAACAGGTTCTCACTGAGTTGCAAAGGGCCTCACTAAGTAGCCGAAGCTGTCCATGTACCATGATCCTCCTGTCTCAGCCTTCCAAATGCTGGAATTACAAGTATGTGCTACCATGCCCAGCCTGGAGCTGGATATTTAGAAAGTTTTGTCTTTCTCTGTAAAAGTAAGTAAAAATCATTCTATTATATGCTGACATAAGACTAAAAATATTAGTGAAGTTAGAAGTGAATGAGCATTTCTTTTTACACAACTATGGAGGATGCTAAGAAGCAAAGTTCATCATATTCTTTAATCAGGAGGTGTGACCACACTCAGATGTGAGATTTTTCTAAAACATCTGCAATTGCCAGCAGTTAACCTAGGAGAATATAGGCTTTTTTGTATACATGATTAGATTCTCTGGGATTCAAAGAAAGTTGTGTAGTCTTAATTACTTGGAATATTAACTACTCCAGTTAAAAAACAAAATATTCAAGGTGAAAATACATAGCAGAATTAAGCCGTATTATTTCAGACTTGAAAATGAAGCTTTATCTTATCACTCTGTTCCACTGTAATGAAAAACTTAACTTGTGTTCATGTTAATCAGTATTCCTTATTACAGACAGGGTAATTGTGGGGATTTCTCAGAGTTCTCCTCTTATTATAAAAGAAATGCCATGGCCATGATTCAGATGAAAATCTTTTGCAAAGGCTTAAATCTTTTTAAATGCTGATAAATACAGAATATTTCCTGAGATTTATAATGTATTGAACTTTCTATGCATAAAATATTTAGGCGGCTTCTTTTAAATACATGATTGGATTGTTCTGCTGTCATGTACCTGCTTGGCCTTTCTTTTCCATAAAGTACATTTAGTGATTTGAGTACATTTAAATGCAATTTGTCTCAAGCAAAAGATAAAGAATATAAAGATGTAAACAACTTACTAAATAAAAAAAACTATAAAAATGCAAAAAAAGAGACAAGGGTTTGAGAATTGAATAGATCAAAGAATAGCAAACATTTAATATTGATCAGAGACTCCAGTGTATCTGCCTCTCTTGTTGTCTCATATTTTTAAGTAGGCAGAGGTGTGATGTGTCTATTTAGTTCACTTTTCCATTTTTTGATTGTGTTATTTGTTGGGTTTTTTGGTGGTGAGTTTCTTTTGTTCTTTGTATATTCAAATATTAGTCCTTTATCAGAAGATTATTTGGCAAAAGCTTTTCCCATTCTGTTGTCTCTCTCTTAAGATTCTTGATAGTTTCCTTTACTGAACAGAAGCTCTTAAGTTTAGTGCAATCCTATACACTAATCCTGGTTTTACTTTCTTGTGCCTTTAGGGTCTTATTCAGAAAGTTTTAACCTGTGCCTCTGTGTTAAGGTGTTGGTCCTATGCCCTCTTCAAGTAACTGCAAAGTCTCTGGTATAATTTTTAGGTCTTTGATACATCTTGAATTTACTCTTGTGCAGGTTGAGAAAGTGAGATTTATTTTCTTTTGTTTTTGCATATGGATAACCAATTTTTGCCAAACTATTTGTTGAAGAGGCTATCATTTTTCAGTGTATGTTCATGGCCCCTTTGTTAAAAATTAATTAGCTATAAATATGTGGATTTGCTGAGTCTTCTTTTCTGCTCCATTGGTCTACGTGTATGTTTTTTGTGCCAATACCATACTGTTTTATTTTTATGGCTATGTAATATAGTTTGTAGTCAGGTTTTGTGATTTCTCCTGCATGGTTCTTATTGCTGAGAACTATTTTGGCTATTCTGGGTTGTTTTTGTTTTTGTTGTTCATATAAATTTAAGGACTGATTTTTTTATATCTATGAAGAATGACAATGGTATTTTAATAGAGATTGAATGAATGTGTAGGCCATTTTGATGGTATTTTTCTGTCTATTCAAGAGCTTGGGATATTCTTCTACCTTCTAAATTCTTCAGTTTCTTTCTTTAATGTGTTATAATGTTTGTTGTAGAAGTCTTTTACCTCTTTAGTTAGGTTTAGTCCTAAGAATTATATTGTTTATGAGTGAAAATGTTTTTGGATTTTTTTTTCAGTTGGTATATAGAAAAGCTTCTGATGTTTTTAGTCTGATTTTGTATCCAGACACTGCTGAATTTATTAATCAGTTCTAATTTTTTTTTGGTTGAGTTTATTGGGTTTTATAAGTATGAGATCATATTATCTGTAAATAGAGACAATTTCAGTTCTTCCCTTCTTATTTGTATTCTTCTAAGTTCCTTCTCTTACCTTATTGCTCTGGCTAGAGTTTCAAGTACTATATTGAAGAGGAGGGGAAATAATGGACATCATTTTCTTGTTCCTAATTTTAAAGGCAATTTTTAGAGTTTTTACAAATTGATATTTCTGTGGGTTTATTGTATATTGCCTTTATGATATTCATGTATGTTCCTTCTATTCTGATTTTTTGCAGTGTTCTTAGCATGAATAAGTGTTGGATTGCATTGTATGCTTTTTAAGCATCTGTTGGAATGGCCATGTGACTTTTGTCCTTAGTTCTCTTTATGTGGTCAATTACATGGATTATGTTTCATATATTGAACCCGCCTTGTGTATTATTTTTTATGTGGTCTTGATGTTTATGGCTACTATTTTGTTTAGAAGTTTTGTGTCTAAGTTCATCAATGATGTTGGTCTGTAATTTTCTTTTCTTGAGCTGTCTTCATTCAGTCTGGGTACTAATGTGATGCTGGCTTCATAAACTGTATTTGGGAGAGCCCTGTCTTTTTTATTTCATGAAATAGATTGAGAAGTGTTGGGATTAGATCTTCTATGTGTTATAAAATTAGGGTGGGAAACCATCTGGACCTGGGCTTTTTCTGTTGGTAGAGTATGTATTTTTGCTGCTTCAATCTCTTTGTTTGCTATTTGTCAATTTAAATTTTCTATATCTTCATTATTCAATTTAGGAAGTTTGTTTGTGTCTAGAACTTCATCAATTACTTCTAGGATTTCTGTTTTGTTGAAGTGTAAATTTTTAAACTAGTTTCTGATGATCATCTGGATTTCCATGCTATCTCTGGTAATATCACTTTTTCATCTCTTATTTTAGTAACTTGTGTTGGTTCTCTATTTCTTTTGGTTAGGTTGGCTAATGCTTTATCTATCTTGATTATTTTTTCAAGAATCCAGCTTTTGGTTTTGTTACTTTTTTGTAGTTGTTATTGTTGTTGTTCTCTACTGAATTGATTTCTGCTCTGATTTTAATGATTTTCTGTCTTCTACTGGCTTTGAGATTAGACTGCTTCTGCTTTTGCAGGACTTTGAGGTGTGTCATTTGGTTATTTATTTGTTGATTTTCTGTTCTTCTTATGTGAGCATTTAGTGCTATTGATATTAGTTTTAACACTGCCAATAAAGTGTCCCAGAGACTTTCATATGTCGTGTCCCTACTTTCATTTGTTTCTACATTTTTTTTTATTTCTCCCCTTATTTTTGTATGACCCATTCCTCATTTGGCACTGTGATATTCAGTCTTCAAGTATCTATAATTTTCTTCTGAGTCTTATTATTGTTGGTTTCTAATATCATTCCATTACTGTCTGAAAATATGCAGGGTTTTTTGTCACATTCTTTGACTTTTCTAGTGTTTGCTTTGTGGCCCAGGATATGGTCTCTTTTGGAAAAGGCTCCATGAGCAGCTGGAATGAATATGTATTCAGCTGTGATGGATGGATATTTTGTATGTGTCTAGTAGGTCTATTTTGTTTATAGTGTTCTTTAGATCTGAGGCATCTTTACTGGTATTTTGTGTGGAAGATTGATCTAGTGGTGATAGAGGGGTGCTAAAGTCTCCCAGTATTACTGTGTTGTAATCTATGTAAAACTTAATGTTATGAAGAGTTTGATTTATAAAAGTGGTCACAGCTATGTTTAAAGCATAAATTTTGACGATTGTTTTAGCCTCTTGTTGGATTGTTCCTTTTACCAGTAAAAAATGACCTGCTTATACATTTTCTCTGATATGAAAGTCGCTACCCATGTTTATCTTTAAGTTTTATTAGAATTGATTATACCTTGTTCTAGCCCTTTACCTTTAGTTTGTGAATAGCTTTACTGTAAGATATGTTTCTTGTAGACATCATGTAGATGAATTATGATTGTTAATCCATTTTTACCACCTTGTGTATTACAATTGGGGAGTAGAGGCTATTATTAATATAATTACTCAGAGATGATTTTTAATTTCTAACATTTTAGTTATAATTTCTGTTTGAGGTAGTATTCTTTCTTACTTAATTGCTCATTTGATGAAAATCATCTTTTCTCTAGTCTTGGTGTTTATTTTTTATTTCTTTGTAATTTATTGCTTTGAGTATTTCTCTAGTGTTGGTGTGGAAGACATGAATTATTTCAGCTTCTGTTTTGTCATAAGAGATTTTTATTTCTCTATTAAATTTGAAATATATCTTTGCTGGTTAGACTAATCTTGGATGGAAGTTGTTTTCTTTCAGTGTGTAGATTATGTCATTCCAGGTCCTTTGGGCCTTCATGACTTGGTTTGAGAAGTCTGGAGTGATTCTTACTGTTTTTCCTCTGAAAGTCACTCAGTATTTTACTCTCCTTGCATTTAAGATTCTGTCCTTGGCCTCAAAATTAGTCAGTTTGGTTATTGTGTGGCATGGAAAACTTTTTCTCTGATCTTGTCTAGTAGGAGCTCTATATGTTTTCTTTACCTGTGTATGGACCACACTTTCTATATTTGGGAAAGATTCTGATATTTTTCTCTGAGGATATTTTTTTTTATTTCTTTGGGTTTTTACTTCTAGACCCTATTCTATACATTTATTCTTAAGTTTGCATTTTTAATGCCATCCCAAATCTCTTGTATGTTCTGCTCATGCTATCTAATTGATTTTTCTAAATATACTGTGCATTTATTTTTGGACTGGTCACTTTCTAAGAGTGAGATTATGTTTCCTATGTGATCTGGACTACATGTTTGCATGGTTGATGGTTTGCATTGATGTTATCATTTATCATTTCTTTTATTGCTTTGTTCACTTCCTTCAGAGCTTCTTTTTTATTCCTGTTCAGAGGAATCAAAAGAATCAAAAGAGTCCTTTTTGACTCCTGTTTTGTATATAATCTTTTATTTCTTTTGTATTAATCTTTTATTTCTCCCTGGACTCTTTATTGAAATCTTGGATCATTTCTACCAAAAACTTTTGATTTTTCCTTCTGATATTCTCTGCAACTCTGAGTTGATGAGCCCTGTTGTTGTGAGATTGCTGGGGCTCATTATTTCTTTGCTATTTTTCTTCCTCATATTTTCAGGTTTCTTAAGTTTCTTAAGTTTTATCTTGATTGCTTTTGCTGGTTCTCTTTTTCTCACTCTATTTTCTGTATTTAATCTCTCTCCCTTTATAATATCCTATTGTGGAAGTAAATACTTACCTCTAGATATGTCTTAAAAGTGAGTAGTCTAAGCCATATGGGTATTCGCAGATTTTTGTTAAGTATTTGTCAACCTACAGTGCCTTTTTTGCTGTCTGTGTCCTGTATCACCTCTCTGTTGTTCTGCCTGTGGATCACCAGCACTGGGTTACATATACATCAGGACTCTGTCTGCCTGACCCAATAAGGGTGTTAATGGGAGGGCTAATATCCAGAACATACAAATAATTCAAAAGACTCTACACTAGCAAAATAAATAACCCAATCAAGAAATGAGCAACTGAACTGAAAATATGCTTCACAAAAGAAGAGATACAAATGGCCAATAAATACATAAAAATATGTTCAACATCATTAGTCATCAGGGAGATGCAAAACAAAAATATGCTGAGATTCTGTCTAACCCCAGAGTGGCATCCAGAAAGAAATCAAATAACAACAAGTTCTGGCAAAGATGTGGGGAAAGAGGAACTCTTTTACAGTGTTGGTGGGAGTGCAAACTAGTTTAGCCACTATGGAGATCAGGGCGAAGATTCCTTAGAAAACTAGGAATGGATCCACAGTATGATCTGGCTATACCACTCCTGGGTATTTTTCCAAAGGGGTTGAAATCAGAAAACCACAGTAACATATGCATACTCATGTTCATAGCAGCCCAACTCATAATACCCAGAATATGAAAACAATCTAGATCTCCATCAACAGATGAATGGATTGCAAAATTATGGGAAATATACACAATGGCATTCTACTCAGCTATAAAGAAGAACAAAATCATGTCATTTGCAAGAAGATGGAAAGACCGGGAGAACATTATATTGAGATCAGCCAGGCACAGAAAGAGAAGGGACATATTTTTCTCTAATATGCTCAAACTAGGAAGTATTAAGAATACCAGAGGGACTCCAGGTAATGTAGGAGAAAGCTCAACAAATCTAGACTGGAAGGATAGGAGAGGAAGAAGTCTGAGGTTGATTAATGAAGGGGCTACATCCAAATATGTGTAAAAGTATGAATATAGCATGGTTAACCTGGGCACTCATTTTTGGGGGATGGGGAAGTGGAGAGGAGAGGGCACCAGGCACAGTCTGAATGTATGCTATTTTTAATATGTTCCACATTAAAATAAAAAAGACCAGGAACCTAACTGTGACCTCCCTAATAGAGAGTACACTAAAGTAGGGGTAGGCCAGTGTTGTGTCCTGTGCTTTTCTAACCTTCTGTGTGGATGCTGGTTTCCTCCATCTGTTGGCTGGGGGTTGGCCTGTCTTTAGTGTCTAGAAGTCCATCCTGTTGATTCACCCATTTGGCCGGTCGAGTCTTAAGAAGAGAGGTGTAGAGGAATTAGCTGGTATATACAAGGGCAAACTATGACATAATCAATAGTGAAGAATGAGTGAAAAGGAAGGGGATGGAGTGAGGAATGAAATAATAGGGTAAAGCAGAAAATAGGATCAAGTAAGAGTTTAAGTAAGATTAGGAAAAAAGATATTTGAAAATAAAGAAATACTATAGTAAAAAAGAAATGGATAAAACACAAGGCTGAGGCAAACAGATACACTGAAAGTCAAGCAAGCAAATAAACCAAAACACATAAAGTCTCTCACGCATACATGTGCAAGAGAAAAGGAGAAAAGAAAAAGAAAATGAATCTTAGGAATTGTTTAGCCCTAAAATGAGTAAAATTTTCTTGTTGGAGGAGAGCTGAATCACATTGTGGCTATGAATAGTCCTTTGTTGTGTTTTTCTTCTTGGTTTGAGGCTTGCTTAGGAGAGCTGTGAAAGCTGCTCCAAAGTTCTGGTTCAAGCCTGCTCTCCTATCTGCAGGATTTGTTAATGAAACAGAGTGGAGTGGAGGAGCCGAGGGAGGGGGCGAGCCCCGGCTGTTGGCAGCTAGAAAGTGACTTTACTAGGTTGGGGGTTGGGAGTGTGGCTCAGGGTGCTCACTCAGTATTCACAAAGGTGTTAGCCTTAATTTCATATCCAGAATTGCAAAAAAGGGGAGGGGGGCAGCAAGAGAAAAAAAAAAGGAAAGAGAGAAGAAAGGGAAAAATTGCAAGGGAAACAAGAAAAAACTACAAACACACTAAGGAACAGCAGCAGAAAAAACATCACACTACACCATTGATTACCTAAGAAACAAAAAAATGATAAAAATAGAGCAAATTTTAAAAAATTATATATATAATCAACAACAAAGACTCTTGTACTTGGCTCCAAAACCCATTTGGACCTGTTTGGATGTTTTCTGCTGTTTAAGGTCCACTTATTACTGTAGGTTTGTGAGCACCTTTCAAGCATTCCCACTTACTCAGAAACCTGTAAAAAAAAAAAAAAAAAAAAAAAAAAAAGAAAAAAAAAGGAAAAGACAGACTTCAGCCCCAGTATTAGTGCCTATAGTGAGATCCTGGGCTGGTGTGTCTCCTTCTGTTTTCTACAGATACAGAGCACTGGGCATCAGGTACAGGGACTATCCCAAAGCAAGCAATGGGAGTCTGCATCCACACACCCCCCCCAAAAAAAGTGGCTGGTCTGTGCTGTGACTTCCAAGCCTCGTATTTTCTGTAGAATTTTGTATTTGGTATGCAGCCAAGGTCTGCATGTCTTCCCACCCTCTTTCTTATGGTCTCTTTCAGTTTTTCAGTGTGCAGGGCCGGGACTCACTTTCCTGTGAGTTGTGCACTCATCTCTGTCACTGGGCACACAGTGGGGCTGGAGGACAGCGTGGTATATTTGGTCACCTTTTTCTGTCCAGTGCTGCCATTAGGATGTGTGATTCTGTGTCTGGTGCCCAAGCTGTCTGTGGAGTAATTCAGGTTGCTGGATATGAGATTTGAAGAAGTTCCCAACATTCTGCTGGTCAGAGGTGCAAGCTATTGTTCTTGCATCACTGCTTGTTCAGAGATTAGTTACTTCTCTTTCCTTTTTCAGCCTTTATGTTTAAAAGCATCCTTGTAGATATTCTTGAGTTAGTTCCCACTTCCCATGAAGGTAGTCTGGGATATTTGATGCTGCTCAATTAGGAGCTCCAGAGATTAATTCGAGACCAGCTCTCCTTAGGATCCTACTCCATTGTCATCTTCTGCTACTCTGCCCTTATGGTTCTTTTATTTTTATTTTTACTTTTTAAATATATTTTCATTGGTACATTGAGATTGTATAACATATTGAAGGCTGGAGTGGTAAAAATGTACATGCACACAGTAGTTGGTTCTTCCTTTCAGCTCCTACCCACTCTCTCTTTGTGTACATGTTATTGAGATTAATGTTAATAATTTTGTATATGAGCACAGCATTATTCGAACCATCTCCTTCATCAAATTTCCACTTCTCTCCCAACTCCTTTCTTTAATCTCTTTTTCACTATTTTACTGGAATATCTTCTCATTCATCTAACGTCTTTTTGTTTACCAATTTCTCTCTAATTTCCACATGTGGGAAATCACAACCCTTTACTATCTGAAACTGACTCATATCACTTAGCATATTCCCTAGTTCCATCCGTTTTCCTGCAAATGTCATAATTTTGTTCTTCTATTGCTCTTAATTAACTTAAAGATTTAAGATAGAAAGTGTGAAAACTATGCCCAAAATAAAATGTATAGTCTTGTTTTTAAAAATCCCTTCAATATAAGAACTGAGCTAAGTTGGACACAGAATGGGACCCATTTTCTCCATGCATGTTGTAAGATCTGAATTTCACCAAGAACTCCCAACTCTTTAAACCACAACGGATCCTGAGAACTTGTTCAGCTAGTCCTAAAAAAGCTCAGAATATATAGGTCCTTCTATGGGACTGTCTCTCTTATCACCTCTGCCATTGTTTATGTCCTGTAGCTGAATACTCACCAATTATCGATATCAATATATCTCATCTTTTTCTGTACAATTAGAAAAAGATTTATACAAATTAAAGGGAAACTAGAGCATAAGAATTACAAGAGTAATGCACCATAGACTAAAGTTCCTGAGGCTTAGAAAGAGAATTATTGTAAATCTATGAATGTAGAAGACAAAAGAGAGTAGGTTTAAACAAAATCATGATCGGCATTAGCTTTTTTTACATCAATTTTTTCTTCAGCATATTAATTGTTTTCAAAATAAAAAGAAGTAAAAATAATTCGTACATACTGGAATAGTGTTAGAAAAGGATTAAAAGGATCCACTCTCTCTTTGTTTATAGACAAAAATGTGCAATGTTCTAAAGTGCTGACACAGGGATTTTATTGGGTTCACTGCTCTGAATTAGATTCTACTCAAAAGCTGTCTCTTGTTTGGCAGGAACCTTACTTACAAAGTCAGAAAAGGTCATTTTTTTTTCTTGTGAAAATTCGTTATCTCTTTCTGACTTTTTAGCTTTTTGACCATCTCCAACTCCTATTTTGGGTTAGTTTAATTGATCATGCTTAGCACAGTGTGATATCAAAATCTGGTTTTCTTTTGGGGGTTATTTACTGCAAAATGGTCTAGATCCTACAAAATTGCAGGCTTCTCTGACAGTTGATCACACAAGGAGCATCTTTTGATGTCTTTGTCTTTAAATTTCTTTCTAAATATTTCAAAGTGAACAACTCATGGCCTGAGAGACTACATGTTTACTATGAAATGTAATTAGCCCTTGGTCTTGTGGCATATTATTAAATGTGTTTTGAATAACTCATAAATCCCCAAATCATACATACCACATACACATACATAGGCACACAGAGAAGAGCCTTTTACTCTGGTCAAAATAACATCTTCTAACATAAAGCATAATGTTTGCAATATGCCATACCTTAAAAGATGACTCAATTTATTCTTAAATTCTTTCTGCATAATAGAAAAGATATATTAACAAAATTAGTCTCTTTGGCAAATTGCCTGGGTATTTGAATTTGTTGAACTTTTTGTTTTCTGTGTATGGTATGCTTGGTATTTGGAGAAGAAAGAGAGAGAGAGAGAGAGAGAGAGAGAGAGAGAGAGAGAGAGAGAGGTTGTGTATATTTGTGTTCTGTATTTTATTGAAAATGCTGTCATAGTTATTGAGAACTGTTTTTACTTGAAGAATAACATCATTTTTCATGTGTTTTGTGCCCGCATAACTCCCCAGAAGCCATCAACTCAACATAGACCAAGACAAACATTACTTCTTAGCTTGAAATGTTTTAAAATTATTCTCACCAATTCAAGTAGAAAGTTCAATGTTACTGTGTTTTTGAAGTCAATTTTGTTTTATTATAAACTGATACCTACCACACAAAAGAAAAATATGGAAAGGAGATGAAAAATAAAAATAGCTATAATATGCTCACCACTGTCAGCATTTTGGGTGTGTATTCTTCTAGCCATTGCACAACAGCAACAAAAATAGGCAGCTTTTCTGGTTGACTTTACAACTACTCTGGGCACACAATAGATAAAAAAAAGTAATAGTGTTCACCTATGTGAAAACACTCATGGTCTCTGCATATCCACTGGTTTTCTATTTTATAAACTGGCACATGAGACCAAGCCATGTCTATTTTCTCCTCTTGCCTTATTAAAGGCTCGGGCTTTTTATGCCCTTCCAGTTTTCATATATTAACAAACAGTTGACATGATAAACTATTTTGTTGCATGATACTTCTGAGAGAACACTAATGAGCAGGGCCTATGTACCCATCATTGTCAGTAAAGTGCATTTTAATGGTGGTCTTCTGATGCTAACCAGCCTATTTAATCAGTACACATTGTACACATATATCAGATAATGGCACTGTACCCCATAAATTTGTACAAAGTTAAAAATAAATTAACGGAAATAAAGTGATCTTCTAGTGTTGGTGTCTTTTCTAATATTGAGAGCTAGGATTCCCTGCTGGATAGCTCTGAACAGATTAGCAGCATTTATTGAGCTCCCACAGAGTGTAAAGTCCTATGGTACTTATGAAGAATGTACTCAAAGTCCCTGATTTTGCCCTGATGCAATTAATGCTAAGAAAGCTGCATGTACATTTTAGGAAGAACATAGAGTTTGGAAGGGGCAGGGCATAATACAAACAGCTGTGGAGTCAAGCATGCCTGCATTTGAACCCCACTTTATTTTTTGTTTTGTTTTTTTCTTGTTTGCTTGTTTTATGTTTTCATTGATGCATTATAGTCTCTCATCATAATGTAATTTTTATAGTGATAGTGCCATATATGCACACATTACTTGGTAGTCTTTTCTCAGCTTCCTCCTCACTCCACCCCTCTTCCCCATACAGGATGTTGAGATTGACATTGGTATTCTCAGACATGTACATAATGTCAATGGAAGTGTTTCTTTTTAATTCTCCCTCTTTTCTTCTTCTTCCCTGAGACCACCTCACTGCCTCCACTAGAGTTTCTCCTCCCCTTATTTGAAGTCTTTAGGGTATCCTGGTTGATCCCTATCTTCTGCTTATAAGAGCAAACATGACCCTTCATTTTCTGTGACTGGCTAATCCCAATATATGGTAGTCTAGCTCAGGAATGGTGGAAGGATTGGTGAGATTAGAGACTCAGTTTCCCTTATATGAAACACAGAATCAAGTGATATTGTCATCACAATAAATAATCCTAATTACATGTTTTCCATGCTTCAAGTAGGCTCTTCAGTGCTTTCATTGTTTTAATTCAGTTATTCCTTATTCATAAACCTGGTTATCTTGCCATTTTCAGGTAATAAAATTGAATCATAAAGGATTACATAGCCTGCCAAGGTCACACAGTTAGCAAGTAAAGGAGCCAGGATTTGATCCCAGACAGTATGAATCCAATATGTGGATTCTTAACCTCTATTCTCCACCACCTTTTGAAACTTCTGAAAGAATAAAATAAAATAACATATTTAAGCTCGACAGAATGTACAAAGATACACCTTCTAAATACCCTCTGATTCCCTGATGAACTGAAAAGTTTGCAAAAGAAAAAGGTTTACTTGAAAGTAAAACTTGACTTATGACTTAACAGAGAAAGGAAATGAAAAAGTTATCCTATTTTATTTTTTTTTAAGATGCAAAGAACATTCACTTGAACTTTACTGCATTTTTTTGGATGGGAAATTCTTCCTTCTCAGAATATCTTAATTCTATTCCAAAACAGGTTCATGTTATCCTCCAAATTATTCTACTGGGAGTTTTAAAGGTAAAATCAAAGGTAAGGTCATTCTTTAGAAAGAGCTAGCTGAGATGGACTGATTTCAACAGATTTTTAGAATACAGTGTTATCTACAAAATATATAAGGCAAGAATTAGTATGCCACTTGCTAATTCATATTCTTCATTAGAAGAATTTTATTTAAGTACTTTTTCTTAAGTAGATCAACAATAAATAATTTAAAATAAAGAATCACTAAGTAACAGTAAAAATTCCTAAAATTATTTAAAGACAATTTATTCATGTTACATCACCCCAGGTATATTTGTAGTTCACACTACCTGGCATCCTTTTCCTTTTCAGGTCCAGATTATCCCCAATTTTTCTTGGAGAAATAAAATACTACTCCTTCCTCTTAGCCTATGAACTTAAGAGCCTGATTTCATCTTCTGGTTTCCAGAGGATGAAATACTTCCAGAAAAAGGAGTAACATTTGTTTTTCCCAACACAAATTAGTGATAATCTGATCCTGAGAAGGAGAAAAGGATGCCAAGTAGTGTCAGAACTATATAATTAGAGGTTGGTGCATCATGACTTTTATTTAATCTATTGAATCTTAAGGACTTGCTGAGAACTCTAGGGCAAAAGAATTTATTATTTCACATTATGTGGGCATCATATGAGTCTAAAGTTCCTGAAGCTTCCAAGAGACAAATTCCCATCTTGAAGACAGGTAACTTAGGAGGATACCTATACCATACATGCTATAGTGTTTGGATAGAAAAAAACAATTTCAACAGCAGCAGGTCTTTGATGCTACATTAAATTGTTATTATTAAGCCACCCTTGAAACTTAATTCTTTTATTCCTTTTTTAAAATGTATGAACCAATATTTTTTATTATTTAAATCAGTTGCATCAATTTGTTTTCTAAAAATAAACAGTTGAATTGGAATTTATTTATTACAGAGTCTGATTGCCATAAATTCCTAAAGTGAATGAAATCTAAAGTTCTTATCTTTAAAAACCATGAAAAGGAGAACCCAGAAATGCATAAGCAAAATAATTTGTACATAACTTGGCATATATTTTTAGCTCCCTGCATCCCACTGATGCTCAGCTACTTAGCCACAAAGGACCAATTAGTTAGCTGATTTGTCAATGTTCTTGGTTTGGGTATTTTTGTTTTCTTTTGTTTTGGTTTGTTTCTTGTGCAATTGCCAAGAACTAATCCAGGAATTGGATAAGTGCCTGAGAATCTTTATAACCTTGTAATGGTTGAACCAGACATAGCACTTTTGATAAGAGGCTTAATAATTAGAAATTCCTCAACTTATATCTTTGAAGATAGCTTTAAAGATATTTTCCTCTTTCTTCTATTGTCACAATGCCTTACAAAGCCCTGGATATATAAGGAAGAATAGAAACTACAACAATTTTAAAAATAAATGAGAGTAGTACTCCTCCAATTCTTCTGTCTTCTACCTTTCTTCTCCTCACTTGCTCTACCCCATCCACACCAACCTCTTTCTCTTCTTAGAATATTCCAAGCATGTTTATTCCTTGAAGCTTCTACTTTATTCTTTCAATCTTGTAGAAATTGGATTGGTGGTGTTCTTGGTATTTTTTATTTGTTTCTTTCTCTAGATATATACATAATTTTCTTATTTACATTTCCAAAGTCCTTACTTAAATATCACATTTCTATGAGGTTTTCCCCATCAGCCTATCATAAACTCTCTCCTATAAAACTACAATTTCTATTCTTCCCTGCCTTATTTTCTCTATATCATTTATCACCATTTAACATATCATGTTCTTATTTCTTTGTTTACTATCTGTCTCTATCCACTGAAATATTACTTTTTTGTTTGCTTTGTTCAAACTATATCCTTAATCCCTGCAAGAGCTTCTGGCACTCATTAACTAATAAATACATTGGCTAAACAGAGGGGATCTGACTGTGTTCCAATATGAAATCATTTGTATTCCTAGATGTTACACTGCAAGGATGTCTCTAAGAAAAAGAAATTTTAAGAAGACAAATACAATTACATGTGACAAAGGTGAAAAGAGTTAAGACAAAGGAGGTTGTGATTGAAACATGAAACACTAGAACAAGGAAACATTCTTTGAAATTTGAAAGAAAAAATAGCATGCATTATTTGAGCAGGTAAGAAATCAAAACTTTAGGCAGTAGAATATAACGTATTGCAAGAAAATATTGGAAAGGTATAATTCCTGTGTGAATAGAGGCCAGTTTAAGAGAGAAAGCCTGAAAATTTGCATCTGCCTCTAATATATCTGATGGTGAGTCAGCCAAGAGGCCTCAAGGAGAAACGATTGCACATCCCCTACTCTGTAGACAGGTCAGAGGAGAAGTGACATTTGGATTAGCCTCACTCTTAGAAATAAAATCACAGGACAGAATTCAAAGGGAAGTTTTCAATTCCTGTCTTTAGAAGAGACTCAAGAATCACCAACAAGGGAATTAGACTGTAAGAACTTTATAAGAGCCTGTAACCTTCATCACTTTCCCACGTTTGTTATTTTTATCTCTTTGCAATTTTTTCCCAGAGGAATTAGCAGTAAAATCCTTAAAACAAAAGAGGTCTGTGTGATTCTGTCAAAGGTAAGTAAATAAAGGGTCAAACTGGCAAAACTTCACAAGCTTCTCTCTTCCTTCTTGATGGATAAGAAAACCCCAAAAGATAGAATGGCGGCAGTGACTATCAGAGAGGAAAACTGGCAAAGTCTTGCCAGCTTGCATTAAGGAAGAAATGAAGAGCCCAGCATGAGCTGGGCCCACAGCTGTGCTACATCAATGCCTTCTGGCTCTCCAACGTTAGAAATATATCTCCTCTAAATGATAAAGAATTCACATACAATGAAGTTCAAAATAATTGAAAATATATTTGAAGTGTAAATAATTCATAATGGGTATTTTATTCAAAGAAGGAATGTTTGAGATTCATTTTGGAGCATAATGCTATGTAAAGCATCTCTAAAATCCTCAAGTATACCTTGGTGAGCATCAGAGGCCAAATCCTAGATGATTAAGCAGTTTGACCTATGATAGCATATATGACCTTCCATCATTATGTGGAATAACTGCTGTTAAATGAATGTGCCTATGGAAATCTAGGCTAGTAAATCTCTGGGCAGAAGGAAATGTTTATAAATAGGGCAAAATATAAAATCCACCTGATAATTAACCAAAATATTGCATATTGCCTCTGAAAATGTTGTGACACCCCAAAATGTCTACATTGTTATTACCATTGCTTGTCAATTTTACCAACTGCTTTACTGGTGATGCATCTCTATTAACACTGTACTAGTTAAATAGAAGTTCTCAATCCCAAGTGATTTTATCTTCTAGAAGACATTTGGTAATACCTGGAGCCTGGACACTGAGTCACTGGCATCTGGTGGGTAGAGGCCAGGTGTGCTGCTAAACATTCTGTAATTGTCCCCCAAAATGTACATGTTGTGGGGATGGTCCCTGTGACAAACAAGTAAAAGATTCAAAATGTCAGCAGTGCTGTAGCTCAGAAATGCTGCTCATAGAATACTAGGTAATGAACTTAGCAAAAATAGGTCAAAACAAGGAAGACTTTTACAAATGGCATGTTTCTGTGTTAATTTTCATTGTAACTTTTTCCACCTAGAGATATTGTGCTTTAGGATCATATAAAAAACACAGTTGCTTTCAACCAATTACCTAATATTTAACAATTGTACAGTATTTAAGTACATGCTACTCCAAAAATAAACTCCATTACTATGTTTTAACCTCTTCTTTATTCATTGATAAATGATCCTCAGTCATTCGGTAACACTTAAGTGTGCTAACCAATGGTTTTCACATCTGGATAACACATTGTAGATGCCCAACAGCCTGCAAGCCAAAGCTTTGCTGTCCTATAAGCTTATCAGCAAACAATTGTATCTACTGACTTGTATGAAAATCAACAAAGAAAAAAGGAACAACAAGAAGTGAATTGAGTAGTGAGGTCTCACTAGAACCTGTTGTTTCATTCTGAAGTAACTCTCCCATAATGTGATGAGATGTCCCGTATGGCCTGCCAGACACATTCCTTGAATGATGAGACGGGTCCTCAACAATGGTGAAGTGTTCTATCAATCCCTGAGTGCTGTAACAATATACACGTGCAAACATTCCATCCCTAGGAGAGGATTTCTGGTAAAACAATTTGGCCCACTTTCCCAATACAAACAACTGCAGATACATTCCAGTGTGTCATTCTCAATAAAGACAGGTGGTTGGCTGGTTCTTCATACCGGAACTCTGCTCTGTGCTATGAATGATATGTACGCTGTAGTTTAGCCATGCTTGTGTATAAAGTATTTATGATGACATAAATCAGAGGCTCTTTGACTGGCTTTAGACCAAACATTTTTATTCTTTCCACACTTTGTAGAGCTTATAGGTAGTCCTTCTTTTTTCTAGAGCACTGGTATTAAAATCTGACTCAGCTAATAGCATGAATGCTATGAAATTTCTTACTGCCATTGAATTAAGCAAGAGCATTAATGCACAGTTAACCTTTTTTTTTTTTTTCTGCGTGCCTATTGCAAGCCTGAATGATTCACTGTAAACTTTCCATGTTTGCAATTTCATATGGCAGTGCTGGTGTACCTATCTTCACACTCCCCAGCAAGAAACATGCGTTTTTAGAAAACTTTTATAAATCCAAGCAGGCGAGTCCATATATAGCAGACTTTCACAAGAAGCATTCAAAACGGCTGGCTCTGATGTTACGGTGGCCTCATTTATAATTAATAATAATTGTGTTTGGTATCAAGTTTCTCTTCTGTGTAGTCAACTCTATATTAACTTTTCCAGTGGATAATGATTGAATAAATTCTAGTTTGTACAGAACAGGAAGAAATATAATCTGACCCCTAGGCTGGATTTTAAAGAATGTATTACTGAAATAAATGTAAAAAGTTTGCTAAAGGAAGAAACTGGTTCCAGCATCTGTATTCTAAGGTCAACAGTTACTTGCAAGTATCTGTATCTGACAGAATATGACTGGCATCAAAATGGTCTCAATTTTTTTAAAAAAAGTAAATATTTGTTCTAATTTTAAAGTCAAAGTCAGCCCCTTTGAATTCTTCTCACCTTATATGTTCATGAGTATGTTCACATGTACACTCAAGCTCTCTGTCTTGTATGCCAGCCCTTAGGAAGTACCTGAAGGTTCTTCCAAGATATCAGCCCTCTGTGTGATGCTTAGTACAAACTTTGAATTTCATTTGAGGGATTATGATGAATAAATCCCATTTGACATATGTAATTTACATAAATAGCTTATTGTATAGTCTTAATCAGAAGAAGGGTATACAAATATGTTTTTCCCTCAAGTCTTGATATTTGTTATGCTGTATTACATTCTGATGCCTTAAACCATAAAAAGGTCGGAGAAGATTTCTTAAATCTCTGAGCACTTTTGATAGCTAAAACTGGATTTGAGCTGGTTTGAAACTTCAGCCATGTGTCTGCTTCATGGATCTCTCCCTTTTTCTACAGAGGCTGAGGCTTCAGGACCAAGAATGGAGAATGAAGCATTTCTTTATACTTTACATGTCTTCCTTCACAATCATGTGTGATATTAGGTTACAGAAGACACATGAGCAGGACAGGGCAAACATCTTGGTTTGTAAATGATTAGTCTTGTTATTTCTCTGGCCAGCGCTAACTAACAATGCCCTCTCAGTCATAACTATCCCAGTGACTGACTTATGGGCTACAAGTGTGCCCTGTGAGCCTCTGTTGGGCCTTCTTCAGGTTGGGGCTCAGACTCACACTCGAGTTCAAGTATTCCATTCCCCCCAAAAAGCTAAGGAGGTCTCTGTATCCATTGTGGGGACTGACATATCTAAGGTAGAGACCAGCAATGTAGCCTTAGTCCAATTACATGCTATAGTGTAAGTCTCAAAGGAAATTTAAGTGCCAGTATCCTTGCTACATAAAATGGTATTGTGGGGCTAGTTTTGGAAGGTGGAATTATCTTGAATCTTTTATTTTCGGCTTGGACTCTAAGTACAGTAAAAGTCAAATTCACCATCATTTAATTTTTTTTTTTTTTTGGTGGTACTGGGGATGGAACCCTTCTACCTCCAGGTTACACTCCTAGACCTATTTTTATAATTTTTATTTGGAAACAGGGTCTCTTAAGCCAGAGAGGCTGGCTTCAAACCGACGTAATCCTCCTGTCTCTGCCTCCCAAGCACAGGGATTATAAGCGTGCACCACCACGCCCGGCCTCATTTAATTCTTTACTAGAAAAAAGGACCGATACTATGTAAAATGATACCAAGATGCCTAGTATAAATGATAGCTCCATAATTTACTATCTCTGTGACTTCAACTATGTCACTTAATATCTGTAGGCCTATGTTTCCTCAACAGCAGAATGCAATAATGGCCATCCCTATTTAAAAGGTAGTTTATCCAAATCAATAGCTGGAGGTAGAAAGCCCCTGGGTTCCACCCCCAGTACCACCAAAAAAAAAAAAAAAAGATAATGACATGAATTTTTTAAAATCTTCTAAAATATAAATCTCTGTTTATGTGTTAAGATTATAATGCAAAAATATAAAATGAAGCAAAGTTCTCTTTATTTCTGAAATGATTTCCCAAATAGATGTTTTTCAACAAAGCTACTCATTCCTTTCTAAATGCCTTTTGATCTAGTTATTTTAATACTGCTCATTTCATTGGGAAAAAACTTTTTTCTATAACCATGATTCTCAAGCCTTATTATACCTAAGAATTACTCATAAGTGTATAAAATGCATTTTTCTAGGCCCAACCCACTGATATTTTGATTTAATAAAATTATGGTGAGAATGAGAAATTTACAGTTTTACCAAATACTCCCTACTTTCCACAAAATCTGGCAGGTGATCCATAGATTACATGTAAGAAAATATTGTTTTAAGATGAATGTGAAAAGCTTTTTCTCCTAACAATTCCTGTGAATGTTTGCGGTGGCAAAGAATGGCTCACACTAGACAAACAGAAAAAATACAAAGACAACTCATATGACACTAAAGCTATGACTTATCACTGATTCAATGGTTGTAGAAACTGTAATTTCAAATAATTACAGCATTGTGTACTTTAAAAAAGTGTTTCTTAGGAAGAGCTGTAAAAGAGAAAACTGACCTTGAAAGCAACACAGCACAGAATTATAACCATTCCAAAGGAGCAAATGTCAAATAGCTATTTTGTCATATCAATAATGAATATAATAAGAGAAGTAAAGTTTATAAAGCAAATTATTTTTCTCATATTTCTTATTCACGGAAAATTTTATTATATTTTATTTAAAATATATTAATATAATGTATAACTCTAAAATAAGGTGACATATTTAAAAATCACACAATAATTGGAGCAATGGAAAATATTTGCCAGGAAAGTTTTTAAATTCTTGATTTACATTTGCAAATTTACTCCTCTGTATCTGATTATTATTCTCTTATTCAGAGCATTTTCCTCATTATCAGGAGCTTCTTTAATATTTTGATGCAAATGACTTGATTTTTATTATTTCTACTCCTCTTTAACTCTCTTCCTCAATACTGAAGTAGGTTCAATGAATTAAATAGTCCTGTTTTCAAGTAAGGAAAATATAGTGAAATGTGGCAATAAACACACCGATGATCATAATATTGAAATTTTTAAAATAAAATTATAGGCTATCTAAGCACTTTTTATGCAGTAAGCAATGATACCACAAACAAATAGATCTTTAGGGGAAAAAATTAAGCTTTCCTTGTCTCCAATTTAGGAGAAACCATCACACCATCTAGACATCCCTATAAAGAACAGATTATAAGTGAAATTTGGTAGAAGAGTTTGCAGCAACCCATGGTTTTGCATCAAGGCTTATTTTCATTTAAAATAATTTTGGATCCACACGAGAAAAATTACATTTTCTAGACTCAGTATGAATTCCGATGGTACCTCAACTCAGTATGAGCAGCATTATATGAAAGACAAATTTGTTCTTCTGCCTCCTCATGTACAAAGCTTAATTCAGTCCTGGAGTGAGCTCATCACATTCAGACAACCATGTGTGAACCGTATGTTATTCTGCCCTTTTCCAATATTTAAAAACTGATACCTATCTCTTCAAGAGGATAAGTGTTTTGCTAAGTTGAAAAAAATTCCATTCAGGCTTGGTCTGCATTAACCCTATTGAATTCTTCAAATACATACCAGGTTAATGAAGGATAAACCATGGTGGGCTAAATATTTGATAAATATCGAAGTCTTCTTTGATCCTGATAACCCACAAATGTTCAGCATGAGTGTTTTCATGGTCAGCATGCAATGATTTTGATATTTAACTTAAGCTCTAGCCCAATGTGGTTTATTTTCCTTCTGTGGATGGTATGCTTAGAACTAAGAGGCAGGAAAAATTGGAAACAGCACAGGGGTAGAAGACATATAAGGTGCTTTTTCCCATTTGGCCAAGAGTCTGCATCATTTACTTGTGACTTTAAGAGCTCTCTCCTTACCTGTGAGTTCATTTGAAGTAAAACAAACAAAAGCTCAGAGAACACTTCTATTTGATCAGCCCAGGCCACTTTTTTTTTTTTTAATGAATCTTTGTCTCCTTTTTCCATCCTGTGAAATTTCTGACCTGGATCAGAGATAATATGTCTTTCTATCACCTGGCAACAGTAGGCTCAAGAAGGATGAGATGAGATAGGCTAAAGGTTAAAGGTATGGTAAATAGATAGTGCACTGGAAATGGCTACCTTCTTCTTCAATGCTCAAGTAATTATCAATAGCAACCTCAGTGAATGCATTGTAAACCCAAAGTTCCTCAATTTTATTGGATTCAGAATAAATCCCATCTCCAATCTGTAGGGTTTAATCAAAGCTTGGATTCAAATGAAAAGAAGAAAGTATCCATATGATTTATATGTGTGCAACTTTGGGATTCTATTTGAGCCTCCTAGAAATAAAAAAGTGGTTACCCTTAGAAAGATATTGGCTAGAAAAAGTCACAAGGGAGCTCTTGGGATACTGATCATAGGAGCTTTTTTTAAAAAAATTTGCTTGTGTGGATGTATTGAAGTGTGGATGTATTTTCTTAAACTCTGAATTAATAGATACATATGCATAAATATAAAACTCAGGAGTTTTCAGTCTCAGCACTAAAGACATTTGGACCACATAATTCTTTGATGTGGGGGTTTTTTTGTGCATTGCAAGATGTTCATAGGCATTCTTGATCTCCCTACTATTTATCAGTGCATCTCCCACCCAGTCATGACAGTCAAAAATGTATCAAAAATTGCTAAATGTCTCCTAGACAATAAAATCTCCTGAAACCTCTGATGAAACTGATCATCATAAAAGACTACAAGTCAGATGCCCAGGAGAAATAATTCTTTAAGATAAAATTATTGCATCATAACCATGGGTGATACTATCACACTTGGAGAAAATTATGTGGGTTGGCATTACTTGAAATTCACGCTGTCTCCAGAATCATTAAAGTTTATTATAGTTTTGATACGCCATGGTTCCCACTGCTTAACGATCCCGGGTAGCTCCTATAAATCAAATACAGCCAATTCAGAAATGCTTTTGACAACTGATTGATTGATTAATCTCAGTTTTGAGCAGAATAATTGGCAAGAAAAGTGAACCCATTATAGGACTACATTATTTATAGAAACAAGGGGGCTCAAAATTACCTGCAAGACAAATATATGAGAGTATTCTCAGTTCTAATAACCAAACCTGACTTTACAAATGGCCGTTGAGGCAGACAAGAAAGTAATTGAAAAGAATGAAAGGTGCCAAGTCTCTAGGCATAAAGAATTGCTAGTACAAGTTCAGATTTTTCACAACAACTGATAAAATTAGTAGTAGCTGGGTTATTATAGAAGCAAGGCAAACAAGAAATTCTGAGATAAAGTGCTATGGATAAGGAGTCAATCAAAAAGGTGTTTAAAACATGAACATTAACATTCCAGACAAACACTTTAAAAGGCTGCAATGCCAGACTCACAAATACCAGCAAATCTTGATAACTCTTTTTATTAGGACAAAATGCTTTCTGTTTAAAGGGCATCTGACATGTTTTTGTTGGGCTTTTGTTTTGGTTTGGGTTTTTTGCTCTGTGTATTTTTTAAAAAGATGACTTATGGCTTGAAAAGAAAAATAACACCATCTGAATTCAATGTTTCACCAAGAACTGTTTATCAGTGTTGCATTTTGTGCACGCAGAACATAAACGCTTTCTTTTTTTTCCCGAAACCAGATTTGGATCACTCACTTGAGCTGGGCCTGGGGGAGAAACACAGCGTGTATGATGAGCTGATTAATTACCAGAAATCAAATGCCTTGCAGTCCAGAGCGCTCTGCTTGAAAGCCAGTCCTAGGACTAGAGGGATGGGGACGTGCGCATGCACGCATGGAGGGACAGGAACACTTTGGGGATTAAGTTGCACTGTGGCCGGAAACAAAGGACTTAAGAATGATTGTTTATCCTTGACAATGTGACCTGTGCCAGATCTTTTTTTTTTTTTATTTTTATTAAAGAGCTTTAAGCGAGTGACTTTTAAAGTCAAAGAACACTATTAAATCAACATCTAAAAAGAAAAAAAATCAGCATGATTTTCTCATTGTTTCGCCTCCTTTTTCACACTCCTTGAAACTTAGGTAGTAATTCATAATTAAAGGTTGGGATATGTCTATTTCAAGCTTTGTGTGCATAAATAGAATCCTTTGAGTCTGTCTCTTAGGAAGAGCTTCTCATTTAAAGTAGAGTGTATGTCTACTGGGGAGATATAAACAGAGACAGAATAATATGAAATGCTAGGAACAATATACTGCCAAGCTCTGAAACCCTGAAAGTCATTAATAATCATAGATGGGCAAGATCAGCTTGTTGACAAACTTTTCATGTCTTCAAAGACCGTGGAAATATGCAACTTATTCCTTCAATTCACGGTGGAGGTTGATTTCTTTTCCATGCCTAATATCCATAAAACCCCCATTAACACTGCAGATCCATTTGTATCCATAGACGAAGGTCAAAGGGTCCAGTACTGAATTCTTACACAGGAACATTTGCCTATTTTTAGTTGCTGTTTTTTTTAATTTTTTGCTTCTGGGGATCATTTTTTCTCTCAGAAATTGCTTATGCAATTTTCCTTCTGCCTTCAAGAAGCACCCAGTTAGAGGATTAAGAGCTATGATACTGCAGTGCTGCCTCACATGCAGGGACTTTGTCAAAATATTTCCTTGGACTCTTACATCCCATCCTTGCTACTTGCAATCACTGTAACACGTTGATCCCTTGCCTAAGATAGGTAGATTTTTTTAAAGCAAAACTACCACTAAGCTAAGCATGGGAAAGAGGGATGGGGAAGGCATAGGGTGGGGATTGGGTAGGGGCTAACTGGGTGATGTGTGCATGTATGTCTACACAAGTTTTTACCCCATTATGATGTATGAATACAATGCACCAACAAAAAAATTTTTTAACTACCAATTAAAAGGAGAATTAGGCCAAACTGTTTCTAACCCACCTAGTCATATAAAAGAAAAACAAAAATACTAGTGAATTGTGAGTTCAAATAGCAAAATCTCAAATTGCTCTTTAGAATTTACTTTTTTCTTGGATTGCCTTACAAAGCTCCATGGCTCAAAGTTATTGGAAGAAGTATAGGAGAGTTTCTCAAATTCAGAGGAAATGGCACAAGTCAAACCTGTAACAGTGTATATTTTAAAATTAACCAATGTCATGAGTGGGGTTTATGGTGAAAAGCTTTTTACAAGAGAAAAGTAACTCCAATAAGGAATAAAATGTGGGGTGGAGTTGCTTTAAAATGTTTGTGGAATTTATTTTCTCTGAGCATTTTCTGCTTCTGATTTGCTATATTTTACTTTCCCTGGGAGTCTAGTGTCCTCTGGCACAGCAGGGCCCTGGGAAAAGGAAAGCACCTTTCCCTGGGGTTAAGAATTGAACCTCCCTTGTGCGGCGCTTGTAAGAGCCCAGATGCCATCTGGATTGGAGATTCTCTTGTTGCTAATTAGAAAATCATCCATGTCTCCTAGTCTTAAACTTCAGGAAGAACAATATAATCAAGTACGTAAGTTAGAGAGCAAGAACACAGACTGAAATTAGTTTGACTAGAAAATACTAGAATATAGGAAAGAGTGTAAAAACAAACAAATAACAACAACAACAACAAAAAAAACCCACGAAAGTCACAATGATCTGAAAGTTTATTTGTAGGATTTACAAAAATTGTCTTTGAAAAAGTTAAATAAGATTAGTTTTTATTACTTACCCATCTCAAAGTTTTATTTCTTCCTGCTCCATTTTCTTTTGTGTGCCATCCTACTAATAGCCGGTTTTATTCCTTTCCTCTCCATTCTCCCTTTCAGTCTGTGGTGATTTTAATGAACTTTTCTTCCCTTAGCTGGGGGAATCTGATAATGGTAAAGATATTCTCTCCTTGGCCCCCCTCCAGCCCATACCTATACTCTCATTGCACAATTTTCTATTCCTACTCATTAAATAACCCATTACTGCTCTTCCTATAATTTCTCCATATTTCTTTTATTTTATTCTCTGACTGTTCAATTACTTGGAATACCTCTTATAGATATTAAATATTTAAGGAGCTGTATGTATTTATTTATGGTGTTGTGGTTCCTTGGTTAGTTAGAGAGGATTTGTTGAATATTTTACAAGAAAGTACAGGTATATTAGCTTAAAAATTATCTTCAAATTCGCTCTTCTCATTGGACAAATGGTAATCATTTATGGGTGATATCTAACCCTGGGCCTCTTTAATATGATGGTATTTTGGAAAATTATAAAACACATTTTTTATAAAGATTACATATGAGTTTGAAATACCTTGTACAATTTCCCCCTTTTGGCAGAAAATTTACCCTTCTAATTATGTTTACCTTAGGCTAATATTAAAATTGGTTTGCATTCCTTGACATAAAAAACTGCCTCAGGGAGAGGGCACAGAAAGAGGGACTTGACCCAGAAACATGTAGACAAGGGAGAAGTCTGCCCAGGGGTGTAGATTTAACCTAGATAGTGTGGAAAGTGGATAAGCCACAAACACATAACCAAAAGGCACTTGTCTCTAAAATGTGAACTAGAAATCTTACTAAAACTTTTTATTCTCACTATTTTTCCTTCTTTTAATTCCTTATCCTCATTCAATCATACAAGGAAATCACACAAGGAACTTTATATTCTATATTTTACAGTTTTTGCTTTACCCCTTCAGAATACATTGCAAAGCAAAAATAATTCCATTGGCTTTACTATGGTAAGAATGTTAGTTAAGTTCTTCTTTTTCTGGTTTTGTTTGTTTATATGTTTTTGCTTCAATCTCAGATGCATTTGAACATAAAGGTGGAAAACATCTGTGATGGTTAATTTTAAATGACAACCTTACTGGATTAATGAATACCTAGAAGGTGGTGAATTGTTTTCAGTGTGCCGGTGAGAATGTTTCTGGAGGAGATTAGCATGTGATTCTGAGTGGATAGCCTCCACCAATTTCATTCAGAATGGCCTGGAGAGAAGAAAAATAGAGAAAAGGTAAAATATGTCTTATCTGTTTTCAGATCTAATATGAACTCTTCCCTCTCTGTGCTTGGACATCAGAACAGGAAAACCCTGTCACGGGACTCTAAGACCTACATCAGAGGCCGGCTGGATTCTGAAGCATTTGGCTTCTGATGAGAATCATATCCTAGGTTTTCTTCCTGCTGAGGCCTTCAGACTTGAACTGAGACATGCTAAAAAAATTCCATGGACTTCAGTTTGCCGATAGCCTGATATAGAACTTTTCAGCCTCCTAAACTCACATGAACAAATTTTCATAAAAAACTTCAGTCTATCTTTATTTCCTATTGGTTCTGTCTCTTTGGAGAACTCTAATGACACACCATCTCTTCAAAAAGACTTATCATCTACACTGGGCTCAAAATGACTAACAGTAATTGTCTCAGGTGTGGACATGCTATTCCTGTAAAGTAGACAGGAGGTTGGTAATATTATCCACATTTCACAGATAGAAAATTTAAGTCACAAAGACATGAAGTGAATTGCCCGAGGTCATACTGAAAGCTATTGACAAAACAAATTACCATATGTTCAAGCAAAATGGTGTATTTTCATTTAGAACCTACTTCTGAAATACTCTATCATATTGTATCTTATTAGCAATATACTTCATTTCTAATGACCGTGTGAAGAACCTGAGGATTTCTATTGTACCAATCTTCTAAATAGGAAGAAGTGAATGGTTTGATAAAAACATTCTCATTGTATTCTCCCTAAAGTTTAAAAGATTTCAGTGGACTTATCTATTGATGACATCAGAGCCTAATTCAATTATTTCACCTCGAATATTGTTGCATTGCCACCACTTGAATTTTTCTTGGGAGCATTGTATATTCAAACCATAGTGCCAGTGGTAGAGTGTTTGCCTAGTATGCACAAGGCCCTGAGTCCAATCCCCAATACTAAAAAGAAAAAAAAATGTTATGGTTTGACCAACCATAACATTTCTGTAGAGTGTTGAGTCCTGTGCCAGTTCTAACCTGTATTGGTTAGAACTGTCACCTGTTCTTTTATGACCCCATAAAAGAAGCATTCCCCTCCTTTCTGCCATGCTTCTGTGCCATCATTGCTGGGGCATTCTGTTCTACCCTCTCTTCAACTAACCCTTCATTGCTGCATTTCTACAAGTTTCTTTTTATTCACCACTGAACTCAGAATCCTCTCATAGTCACCCACCACAATATGCAGCTACATTCCAGTTCTGTTAATTCTCTCTCATGGCTACCTCTAACCTGGCATCTTGGAAAGGTACCACTGAATTTACTTCCAGACCTTTTAGATGGAAACCACCTTCAATCCTTTTAAGTATTATATTAGGTGAAAACTAAGTAATAAAGGCTGTTTACACTACATATTTTTCAAAATAATGTTTAATTCCTATGTCAGAACTTAGCAGACTTAAAGAACAGGAATACGATTTAGTGTCCAGACCTTTCTGACATTCAATGTGGAGACCTGAATATGTTTCCTCTTAACTATGCTTCTCTCAGCATCAATGTTACAGGCCAATGTCTTCTCAATAGTATGTTTTTCCTGTCATGTTCTAACCATTCCATTCCTTAACCTGCACTAGGTATTTTCATCAGTCTCTACAATGATATTTTATGTTTTCTGAAACATCTTCCTTTCCCTAGTCACCACCCAACCATGGAGTAGCTGTCGGGAATGACTCAACCATCTCATTACTGTTGCAACTCTCCATCTCAGGAATGGTCCCATGTGCTTCATCCACAAGAGTGAAAGTACAGCATGTGGAAATAACTGAAAATATTTTAAGGAGACTAGGAAAACCATTGCACGCCCAGGGCCTAAACGTTATCCCAAATCTGTCTAAATTACATTCACAAACTTTGCTTCACCATTCCACTGCCTTATTGTCAGTGATTACAGAATGTGTATTGATTGCCAATTTGTACTTTCAGCTTTTGTGTGGCTCTAAAATAAGGACCATCTATCCGTGTACATAGCCTCATTCATATATAAAAACCCACACATGTGCATATGTGTATAAAAAGGCAGATTTTCAAATGTGGCTTTTCTTTAAAATGCAACATATGGCATATTTCAACTTAAGTTCATAAATTAATTTATTATCTGCCTCAACTTCTCTTTCTTCTTTTTTCTGTTTTATGTTATAAATCTTTATATCTGCTCTTACTTCATTACTTAGTCATAAAAATATATGAAATTAGACTATTTAACAACAAAATAATTTCTGTTATATTATATATACATACATGTATTTTGACACAAAGATGAAAACAGGTCAAGCAATTTGAGATGTTGCCTTCAAATAAACCAAGTGTTCTAAGACAAACTTAAATGTCTATATTGACATTCACTAATCAGTATCAATTTTCTAGTCTATTTTGTCTACCCAAACCTAAACTTTGATATTTACAAAAGTTAAGGGTCGTATGTGTGTACACTCTTCAGTCTTGTTTATGATCAATAATATTCTGGTTCCTGGGCTATTCAAAAATGAATGTTTGAGAACACTGGGGATAATATACCTTGGGATAAAGCCTAACCATATGTCATTGTTCAAGTTTCTCTACTGATCAATGGTATCTCCTTCTCTGTGGTGAATTTCAACATATCTAGTCATTGTAATGTAGGATAATTATTTGACGTGCTTTTTTTCCTTGGAGGAAAAAAAAATATCTAAACTATGATAAGCCATTTTCTTTCATGGAACTTATAAAGCAATTAACTTGAAAGGCAAGATTTTAGAGAGAATGGATATTAGAAGGGAATTCATGATTGTACCTACTACTATACCTATTTTTCTATTGTTTACTTACTTATTAAATTAAGCTTAAGAATATATTCTCCAAAGAATAGAAACATAGATCTTCACCAATTCTAAAAATAGTTTGCAAGTAAATGGTGAAGAAACTGTTCTCACCTTTCTTTTCTAAATTATTGCTCTTGTTGCTGTTGTTTCATTAAGTATGCAGATGTGGTGGGAATGAGAGGAAGTATGCCCTTTCCGTTGTAGGTGAGCCTTAAAAAGGTCAGGTCTATAGGGCCTGCCATTTTTCTGTGGTTCTAATTGTGGAAAAAGGTACCAAAAGTCGTTTACAGTACAAACTCTTCTTGTGTTTTTTTTTCCAGTTTTTTTTTCTAGTAGCAATTAGCAGGGTAAGAGTACAGACTCACAAATCTCATTCAGTGAGTAAGATGCATCAAATATTTATCATGCCTCTATCCTGTGCTTTCACAGTTCTACATGCTGCAGATATGATGGGAAGTAAGGATTCTTAAGATATCAAAGCTCATATTCATGGGGAATGAGGAGGTTATTTGGGAAAGAAATAAAATTACTAAAGATAGTGACAATTAGGTAATAGTTGCAAGAGAGGAAGCAGGATGATGACTTCCTGCTTCGAAAAGAGTAGTAAAAAAGGAGCTATCAAGATGTAACAACAAAGCTAACATTTGAATCATGACAATGAGTTATCAGGCAAAGTCTGCAAAAGAGCATTGCAGACAGGGACCCACAGGTACAAGGGCTCAAGGGAATGGCAAGCTTAGTGTTGGGGAGAAAGAGAAATGTTGAAAAAAATGAACAAGTGCGAGACACAATGGTAATGAAGCCAAAGGGTTGGCTGGATGGCAGATTAGAAGGGTCTTGAAGACCTTGCAAGATTTTATTTGATTCAATCAGAAGATGTATGGTTTTAAACAAGGCTGTGTTATGGTAGGGCAAATATATTTAAAATAACTATCTGTTGACTGCAGGAAAAAAACTGTAGGGAAATGAGACTAAAAAGCTACTTCATGGCTGAGCAGGAGGTACATACCTGTAACTCTGTACTTGGGAGACTGAGATATAAAGATCACAGATATGAAGCCTGCCTCAGCAACTTATCCAGGCTCTCAGCAACTTAGGAAGACCTTGTTTCCAAATAAAAAATAAGATAGGACTAGGGGTAGCTCAGAGGTTGAATGCCCCTGGGTTCAATACCCTATACCGCCCCCCCTCCCGCACACACACACACAGAGCCACTCCAATAGTCCAGGAAAGATATGATACTAAATTGAACTGGGATAGCTAAAAGTGAAAATTATGAGAAGCTGTATAGTCCAGGAAATATTCTGTGATAAAGCCCAAAGGATTTACTGATATATTAACTCATATAAGAGTAAGAGAAAGAGAGGACTCCAGAATAGCTCTTGAGATTTGAACCTGGACAATTTGGTAGATGATAGTTCTATTAACAGATACAGAAAACAATAGGGAATAATGGGCCCAGGGAAGATGAAAAAATTAGAATCTCTACCTCCTGAAATGAGGATACCTTCTTCAATCTAACAATGATGGAGACATGAGTCTTAGCCACTGCCTGATCACTTGCAGAGAAACAGATTTCACTACTTTCAAAGCTATCCTACCTGCATTACATGCCTAATCACAGCTCCCACAACGTGATTACATACCTAATCACAACACCCACAATATTCCTCTGAGGAAACTGTTATTATTATATTTTCTATAGATGAAAAAATTAAGACAAGTTATATAATTTATGTATAAATCATCATTTGCATATTGTGAATTCACATCCCAAACTGGTTGGCCCCAAAGTCTGGAATGCTGTCAAGAAAAGTGGTCCCAGTAAAGAAATATTTTGCTAGGGTTTCAAGACAGACAGCAATTCTCAAGTCTCAGGAGCATGAATCTGGACTGAAGAGACCTTGCTGTAAGTATCAAAAGATAATCTCCAGAAAGAAGGTCTAATAGCAAAGGAGAACTCACAGCAAATTGCCATTTGGCTTACTTCTGGAGCTATTAGACTAAAAAAGATAAATTTCTTCTCCCTTGGAAGATTATTCCAAGAACTAGAGATGACACTTAATTTGACAGTTGGCTATTAAGTGATTCCAGTTACATGGATTGAAAAGATGCTGGTTCAGGGTGATTCAGTCAGTCTAAAGGGGATTTACTCTTCTGTATTAATCATTTGGTTGTACAGGACACAAATGAGTTGTTCACACCCCTGCTCCCATTTGGTTCTAGCCAGATCAGACACTAGCTAGGCTATTGAGCACAGAATAGTCCAATGGGTGGGTTGCTTTCTCTTAGAGTCTCTTCAGAAAGCAATTTCCTTCTAAAAAGAGTTTAAAATATACCCTGTAATTATGATAAAGTGGAGACTGGTGGTCACTGTATATTAAATAATAAAGAGCATGAAGATTGAAAACAAAAAAACAATTTTAGGGTTACTAAGTAAGACTATGTAACCTGTTATAATACTTGAAATAGTCCAAACTACACCATAAAAGTACTTAAAATCTTATTTTAGAGCTGGGCGTGGTGGTACATGCTTGTAATCTCCACGCTTGGGAGGCGGAGACAGGAGGATTGCGCAGGTTCTAAGCCAGCTGAGCTGGCTTGAGAGACCCTATTTCCACATTAAAAAAAAGTATAAAAATAGGTCTGGGAGTGTAGCCCGTGGGAGTGTAGCCAGAGGTAGAAGGTCTTCCAGGAACCCAGTACCACCAAAAACAAAAAATCTTATTTTACTTCCTTAAGTGAAGGGACTACAAAATTGATGTTTGAACCATATGCTATAGTTTATCTTTTAACTTAATCAACAAATCACATTATTAAATAACACTAAGTAATCAGTTAATTCACTCAATGATATTGTATAAGTATATCGTACGACTGAGAGACTGTGCTAGATATTGGAGACAATACTGGACCAGATTTCTGCCCTTTTGGAGTTCATATACCCAGGAGAGAGGCAACAAACAAGCATGTCATGGATAATCCATTATGATAAAGAGAGGGAAAAAAGAATGTAGAATTTAGTGGGGAAAAGTAACATGGAAGACCTAGATTAGATCTGGAAATCTAGGAAGATTATTTTGAGGAGACAAAAACTAAGCTGAAATCTGAAAGAGGAAGATACAGTCAAATTAAATATTGATGAGGAAGAAAGAAATTCAGGCAGTTAGTATTTCATGCAAAATGCAAGAACTTGGTGAATTTAGGTAGCTGAAAATCATGGGTGTGGCAAGAGATTTGAGAGGTAGAATTAGATAAATTTGGAGAATAGGAAGCAGATTCTGAAAGTATTATGAAAATACATGAGCATTTCAATTTCTTTTTCTTTTCAAATGCAAGAGAAACCAAGAATGTGGCACAATATGAGAGGTTTTTGAAGGACCAAGCCTGATGCTACATAAGTAATGGATTAAAACTACTTTAATAATATACTGATAAATGTATAAAAATAATGTAAAAATTAAAAAGTATTGGATTAAAAGAGAATAAGAAGTAGAAAAACATATTCTTAGACTGTACTCCAAATGAGGTGTTATTATGGCTTGGCTTAGGAAGGATAGGCAGAAGAGATGCAAAGAAAAGTACAGGTTAGACAGTCATTTTGAAGTTAGAATATACTTAGTTTTGGTGCTTTATCATAGCTAAATAGGATTTCTCATTACTTATTGAAAAACATGGCAAGCTCTTTTTTGCAATGATACAACATAAAGAAAAGCCAAGCCTTCTTGTTCTGGGAGGCTTTTCTTCTCTATTTTGTTGGGAAATTATTGTTGTTGTTGTTATAATTATTATTATTTTTTTTTTGCAGGACTAGTAATGGATCCAAGAAGCATTTTACCTCTGAACTACACCCTAGCCCTAGTTTTTATTCTTTTTTTTTTTTTTTTGAAACAGGGTCTCACTGAGTTGCAGAGGGCCTCACTAAGTAGCTGAATTGGCTGTCCATGAACCATGATTCTCCTGTCCTAGCTTCCCAAATACTAGGATTACAAGCAGATGCCACCATGCCCGACTTCTTGGAGAATTATTGACAAGATTCCTTTCCTCTTCCTCTGCTTACAGAAGAAGGTTCTTGGGAGCAGAGTACAAAGGAGGGAGGACTGGCCTTATCTGGGACAGTGGAACTGAATTCCCAAAATTAAGGCAATTCTTTTGACAATACTAACAGATCTGGATTCATCCACTTCCAAACACAATTAGAAACTACTTGCCATTCTTACATCCATCTTGTCCTCTCTTTCCATTCACCATGACAACAGTTTTGGAGAGCAGTCTTCAAACTTTTGCTAAGATCCTCCTAAAATAATGTAGTAAAATATACATGCATTCCCTCACACATCAAATTAGCATTTTTCAGCATAAATTTAAATAAGTTCTTTGCTGATAATAGAAAGCTTAATACAATTAATAATACTGTCTTTTTTCCAGTACTAGGGATTAAATTCTACCTCCGAGCTACATCTTCAGCCCTATTTTTCATTCTTTATTTTGAAACAGAGTCTCACTAAGTTGCAAAGGGCCTCACTAAGTAGATAAGGCTGACTGTGAACCTGTAATCCTCCTGTCTCAGCCTCCCAAGTGCTGGGATTACAAGTGTGTGCCACCACACCTGGCTACAAATAAATACCCTTCTGATACTAGAAAATATAGAACACGTAAAAGATAAAGGAAAAGACTGCCTTTGAGAAATAGAAATAACACAAGAAATGTGTGATAAGACAAGTTTCAAAAGCCACATAACCTGAAGGAAATCATCAGATAAGATTTATGTAAAAGCCTTACTAAATATATTTTGATAATTTTGGTAACCCCACAAAAGATTCCAGTTACACTGAAAATAATCATTGACTCTAATCTCTACAACTTCATCTGTTATAAATTCAGAACATTCCCCAAAGGACCAAGATATCCTAATGCTAACATCAAGCTTTACTCTGAGCAAAAATATATTTAAGAAAGAAGAGAAATCCTGCAGTTTAAAATGCCCTTATTATTCGCTAGAGGATTTCCTTGAAACACCTGAAATTTTTATATGCCAGGATCATGCATAATAGCAATTTTTGGAAAGGTGAGGAATATCTTTCTTTTGTACAGTGGAATAGCAACTGTAAATTTAGGCTTCTTTTCTGGGAAAACAGTTCTTTACAAAGCTAGGTATGGAAGTTGAGTTTCTGAAAATTGACTCCTTTAAAAATATGAATGCAGAATACCTGTGAGCTGGGCGTTCTCTTCCAGGTCATTGGAAGCTTTTTGATGTCGAGACGGGTAAAACTCTTGTTTGGAAGTTCCTGGCAAAGTAATGCTGACTCGGGTGAGGCTCTGGGGTCAGGACAAGCGCCCCAGACTGAACCAGATCTTTACGCGAGCAGGGAGAGTGGAAGGATGGCTGGGGCCGGGATGCGTGGACTTCCTCTGGGGCTGCCCCTTCCCTCTTCCCGAGGGGTTTTAACTTCCGGGTCCAGAGCCCTGGAAAGATGCCAAGTGTGCTCTGGGTCTTGAGTGTTCCCTGTCGTTTTCTCCCAAGATTCCTCTCGAACACAGTCATCAGTCCCTTCAGTCTAAAAATTAGATTTCTTATACCTATTTTCCTTAAGTTCGAGCTCAATGTAAGATCCTTGAGGGCTGGACCTTTGTCTTTGGGCTCTTAGAACAATTACACTTTTGGGGAGGGAGCCTTGTGTAAATGAAACAATTTGCAAGGAATTTCCAGAAGAATCAGTTATGTGTTGTTGTTTTTTTCCCTAAGCCTTAGACTTTTCTTAAATTTTAGAATTTTTTTATTTGGAATATTTTTAGGGTTTACAGAAGTGTTGAAAAGATAGCACCTTGTTCCCATGCACTTTTCATGAAATTCCCCAATGATGTTAACATCTACGATGACCTTTTAAAAATGTTCATATCCAATAATAAATTAATTAATTAATTATTTTTTAAAAAATATGAATGCACATTTCTTAAAAAGTTTTGCTTGGCACCATTCTGAGGCCCTTCACTGGAAATCACACTTGCCTCTGGTATGGAATCTCCATTCCTGTGTTCCTACGGTTTGAGAATTTGATGGACTTGAGAGTTGCTGGCACTGGATTACTGTGCTTTTACTCAAGCTACTGTCTGCTTTCAAAGCTTCCAATTCTCAGATTGAATAGTAATTTATGTGACAAATACTTTAAAGCTTTGGTAAAGATAATACACGTGATCTAGCATAGTGTGTGAGTAGAGTAGAAGCTTAATAAATAAATTGAATAAACAGAAAAAATATACATAAATAAATCTATACAAAGCCCTCCTCAGTATTCTTTCACTAAAAATATTAATAGAGAACAGTTTTCTACAGTTTGAGTGTTATACATTTTATGAGTTCTGTTCAAGTTCTAGAATTCTGCTACATTTTTTGACGTGATTGTGTTTTCGTGCAAGAGAATTTCATTCTTTTCTTTTTTCTCTTATTTTCCCTTTATTAATGTAGCAAGGCTATCTGTAATTATCAAAACAAGAAAGAGAATTTTAGCCTAGTTACTAAAGGATTCAAAAACAAAAAACATCTCAGTTTCCATGTTAGTTTTGTACTCCTTGGGAGCAGAATATGATAAATATACAATATGTATTTTTTGTATTTTATTTGTACTACTTTAAAAAGGAGAAGTTGAACTTAGTTCCTATGAAGCAGAAGATGGCTATTAAAATGAGTTTCAAAGTACAGATTAAAGTTTTTTAACTATTCTCTTATTCCGATCTCTGTTTGTCTTTGTTTCTGTTTTCTTTTTCTCTTCCCCCTCTTATTTTGTGTGTGCATATGTGTGTATAAATGTGAATTTCTAAACATGTATTAGACTGATTAGAGTATGGAAGTTTTTTTTTTTTTTTTTTTTTTGGTGGTACTGGGGTTCCTGGAAGCCCTTCTACCTCCGGGCTACACTCCCAGACCTCTTTTTACATTTTTATATTTGGAAACAGGGTCTCCTAAGCCAGTGCGCGCGGCTGGCTTCGAACCTGCGCGATCCTCCTGTCTCTGCCTCCCAAGCGCGGGGATTACAAGCGGGCGCCACCACGCCCGGCCTAGAGTATGGAAATTTTAATGCCATACTTTCTGCCAATTTAAAACTAATTTTGAACCTTTTTCTAAGTGTAACATAGCATACGACCTAAGCATTCCATACATACACTTTTTAACACACACACACACACACACACACACACACACACACACACATATATATATATATATATATATATATATATGGTATATGGATATGGATATATATATATATGTGGTTCAATATATATATATATATGTATTGAACACAAATATATGATATTCAAGTACAGTAATTTTGGTTGTCTCGTATAATGACTTCAAAGAATCTTCCTTCTACCTCAGAGTATATGAATTGAATTGTAATTCAGGTTTACTTTTATTAAAATAGCTTTACCAGAAGGTTAATTAAGCTTTGATCCTTTTGGACCCTTATTCTAGAAAAACTTTAAAATATTCAGTTTATGAGCAGCTGGTTTGTGCATCAATGAATTTATTGAGCATATTTATGAACAGAATATTAGGTAGTGTAAATAATTATGAAGAAAACAAAAGATATAATCCTTTTTTTAAGAAAGTAACTCTCTAATAAAAAATGTAGCCTATTGTTTTAGATGTCTCCCACTTATAATCATAACCAGAAAAGGCTATATACACAAAAATATAAGAAACTAAAAAGATTAGAAATTTAGAGGATAGAAAAAGAGGACAAGACTAGTACCCACACAGGACAATAAACCTGTGTTTTTTGCTTAATAAATATGGTTCATCATATTAATACTTGAAAGAACCTAATCATAAACTATGAAATACCTTGGAACATTCCTATTTTCTACCCTGGGTTTTAACAGACATGTTTCCAAAATCATTCTACTGAGTTAGAAATATAACTGCTTAAGATTTCTAAGAAAAATTCAATATTTTTCATAAAGTTTGAGGTATATCTTAAGTCATTATAATAAAATCTGTTGATAATGGTATTCGATTATAAAACAATTATTTAAGAATTATTGAATTAAAAAAATGTCCCTTGCAACAACTATTATCACATTTTTTCTCTTAGATACAGTTACTCACATCTGTTGGCCTTATTTATTTAAATTCTTGGAGCCCATTTTAACCTTCTACTATAGTCCAATTATCTAATTTACATATTCATTACTCAGTAAGCAGTCTGATCACATTAAATGTTATACAACCCTCTTGAGCACGGAAAAATAACTTTTTGTGTCATGATGCCTACTTAAACTTAACTTGAAAACACTGTGGGAGACGTTTACTCAATAAGCATCCACTTACTTGACTGGAGGAAGGAGGAGACCAGAGCTTTATCTAGAGGCAGAATTGCATATTCATCACTTTCCCAAATTCGGATATACAGATAAACTCTTCAGCACTTAATTGCTCAGTGGAGCCTTCCTAAGAATCCTGTGGTGTCTAAACGAGAAAAAGAGAATTAGAGTACTCCTTAGCATCGTGCGTTTCCCTCAGCTGGTCCTTCACTCCTGTCCAAGCTCTGTTATACTCTGGAGACTCTCTTAGAGCAAAGTAGAAGTACAAGAGAAGTGTGAGTGAATGTCATGGCACAGCATGCCCTCCTTTGCAGAATCTGGGGTGTGCATGAAAGCCACTTTCTTGCTAGAAACTCTTTCCAATAAACTCATTTTTGTGCATGACCTTTGAATAGATCTTGACATAAATTAGTAGATTTCAACTGATATTTTGAGAAAATGAAAGAAAATAAAATATTACAGTACATGATTTGTAAGTGATATTCAATATTAACTGGGATTTTTTTTTTGTTTCGGAAGACTAATTTCAGATACCTACCTGTACTTATTAAGTCACAATGTAAAAATCCTATGATTAGAGATGCTTAAAGTTTAAAAAGCTTTATTAGGATGCATTATTATATGTCTTGAATTTCCTTTGGAAATAATATATCTGTTGCCTAAGCCTGGACCATGAAGAATGATTACAGAGCCCACTCTTCCTACAGAGAGGAGATTGAAGCTGGTGCTGATACTGTGGAAGTGGCTCCATCAGATACAGCATTAGTGACCCGACAAGTAAATTCATAACAAAGAAAGATTACCAAAGTCAACCATCACCTCGGTGACTCTTTTATTCTGGGCCAAACCCAGAATAAATATATAAAGTAGGTGTTCGATAACTCCAGCATCGTAGTCTGTAATCCCAATACTTGGGAGGCTGAGACAGGAGGATTGCAGGTTTGGAGCCAGGGTGTAGTAAGTTAGCAAGACTCTATTTCAAAATAAAATATAAATAAAGGAATTAGTATGTAGCTCAGAGGTAGAACATTCCTGTGTTCAATACTTATACACACACACACACACACACACACACACACACACACACAGATTATAGCCTCAAGAAACCTAAATCTTGATAAGGTGACCTAGTTGGAAAGAAGAGACATAGAAATAAAGATATAAATAACAATTTAAGAGCGAATTTGATGAAGTATGGTGATGAGACAAGCTCTTGGAGTTTGGAGGTGGGAACAGGGTGCTGGAGCCCTCCTGGTCTGGGCCTTAAAGCACAAGTAACAATCAGAGGAACTGAGTCTTGAGGACAGATCAGTTTCAGGCCTCAAGAATAAAAGGCGCAAAGCGCTGATGCAGGAACACATTGCACACTTGTCAGAGACTAATGAATATATCTGTCTACTACAAAGGATTTGTAGAACAGATAGACAGGCTCCTGTGACTGTAGTTATAATGGAGAAGAAAGAGGAAGGGTTCTGCAGAGCAGATCTAAATAAAAAGAAAAAGGAGCTAGACTTGCAGAGAAATGTATGCTAGAATGCCCAAACAAGGAATCTCTGGGACAAGGGCACTAGTGGTCAATCCCAACTTTCCTTCTAAGAGGTATATTGATTTTCAGGAAAGCTACTAAACCTCCCTTACAATAAATAAGTAAATAAATAAATAAATAAATAAATAAATAAATAAATGATATCGAGCATTTGGGATGCTGAGACAGGAGGATTGCAGGTTTGATGCCAGCCTTGGCAACCTGGCAAATCTGTCAGAAACTTAGGGAGACCCTGTTTCAAAATAAAATAGATCTGGAAGTGTAACATGGAGGTAGAAGGCCCCTGGGTTCAAACCCTAGGAAGTAAAGAAGGAAGGAAGGAAGGAAGGAAGGAAGGAAGGAAGGAAGGAAGGAAGGAAGGAAGGAAGGAAGGAAGGAAGGACCAAGTAGAAAGAATAATTGCTTTGGGGTTGTTGTGAGAATTAAATGAGATAAAACACAGAAAGTGCTTAGAACACTGCCAGGCATCTATTAAGCAGTGTGAACTATTATTAATAATCCACTACTTATTTCTACTACTGCCTATATTTCCTACATGGGGTCCTCATGTTCTTAAAATTATTTCTTCCCTCCAAAGAAGCCATTTGCTTACTTGTTTGTATATTTTTTAGCTAGTTTGCGCATTCTGTTTTCCAAGCAACCAAATACTCCCTGGCCTGAATAGCATGAAAAATACACTTGGTCAGTCAAGAAAGCCCTCAATAATTAAAGAATTTTTAATTCACCACACTGAGTGTTCTTTCTTCTAGATTTTCTTTCCACCATCAATTCATTTTCCAGAATTCACATAAGTATGCTGAATCTCCTACTTGGCCAAAATTTCTGGTTTGGTGAAATCAGTAAAACAGAAAGTTTACTTAAAAAAAAGACATCAATTTTTTTCCTATTTTTGCTCTTAATGAGTACAGTTTGAGTGGGGAAAGTTTATTAAACTTTTCCTGTGCCTTGAAAAAGGCTTGGAAATAGAGGAATGCAAAATAGAACCATACCCATCTTTTCTATGTGATGATGATGATGATAATGACGATGATGATGATTTGCAGTAATGGGGATGGAACCCAGGGGCATTCAACCTCTAGGCAACACTCTCAGCCCTATTTTTTATTCTTTATTTTGAAACGGGGTCTCACTGAGTTGCACAAGGCCTCACTACGTAGCTGAGTCTGGCTTCAAATCTGTGCAATCTTCCTGTCTCAGCCTCCCAAATGCTGGGATTACAAGCATGTGCCACCACGCTTGGCTTTATGTGATTATTGATAAAGACCTATTATTCAAGAAACTCTCTATGACTTTTTATTTCTAAACAAGCATAAGAAGCTTCAGTTTTCTGAAGTCACTTGTTCTGAGGTTTGTGCACTTTGCAGTGATCTATGAAAAGAAGTTGCTCTTCATAGGATCTCTTCCACATAGGCCCAGAGATAGGACCTGCAGAGCATTGTAGGATTTTACCATGCAATTTCAAATTATTTTACTTTTAGTTTTTCCTAGCTGTAAAAAGACATTCCACTTTAAGTAGGTATGTTTGTGGTTAATTTTTGGAGGAAAAACTTTTCAAGAATAAATTGGGGTTTTTTATCTCTATCTCAGATTTTCATATGATTTATATTCAAGAAAGAAAACACTGACCCTTTCATGACCAAATGTAACAGTAAAATAGTTTGTGGGCAAAAACAAAGTCTAAAAAGTTGATTACTCTTGAACAGTATATATAATATATACACTTATATATTAGTTATATTTGTAGGGCTATAACTTGATCTAAACATGATAATTTTAATTTGAATTTATCCAATACATATTTCAGTTCAATAACAGTTTTAACAAAGTAAATAATACTAATAGTATGGAGTTTTAACAAACTTATTACATAATACTAATAGTACGAAGAATTTTTGTTTCAAGACAACGAACCATATAAATACAATTGTTTCTACTGTTTCAAAATCTGTTAGACTATAAGTCAGTAAACATATTTATTTTAATCCAATTTTTAACTTTTAACTTTAAAATAACTTTAGATTTCTAGAAAAGCAGAAAAGCAGAGAAGATGAAAAGTTTCTGTCTATCTTTTACCCATCTAGCCTGGTGCTAACATCTTATATAAACATGGCACATTTTTAAAAAAAACAAAAACTAAGAATAACAGTGACTCCATAGTATTAACTGAGTTAAAGACTTTTTGGGGGCTTTACTAAGATTTCCACTAATATCTTCTTTTTCTATTCATTGAAATTCTGTATGTTCATCAAGTCCAGTATACCTTATTGCATATAATCATTGTGTCTCCTTAGGTACCTTAAATCAGTAACAGATTTTTGGTTTTTTGTCATTTTTTATTACCTTGACACTTTCAAAGAGTACAGATCAGGTATTTTGTAGAATGCTTTTCTAATTGGGTTTGCGTGATGTTTTCATTTCAAAATTGAACTTAGCTTATGGATTTTGAAAACACTGCACCATATCATGATGTACACAACATCGACATAATTCTTCTTCAAGATGCTAACCTTTATCACCTGGTCAAGGCGCTATCCACCAGGTTTCTCTACCACTTTTTTTCTCTCTGCTCTTTTAAAGCAAGTCACTATGTCTGGCCCACACTCAAGTGGGGAGCAATTAAGTTACCTTTCCACAAAAACAATAAAACAATGTTTAATAATAATTATGAAGTATTTGATGACAATGTGTTGGGCCTCACAAATATCCTATTTCTCCTTAAAGTTTTCCACACTAACTTTATCATTCATAAGTAAAATTGCCTGTAGCAGTTATAATAATATTGTAATCATGATTTTTCTATTTTTTCTTTGTAGATTTATTACTTGGCAGTCTTCTGTGCAGAAGATGTAGTGCTTCTTCCCATTTATTAGGTTATTATTTATTTATATCAGTATGGATTTATGAGAAACTTTGTTCTTGTGTTTAAAATTGTCTTAGTACTTTTTTCTTCTATAACAAAATACAGTAGACTGGATAATTTACAAAGAACAGAAATTTATTTTTCACAATTCTGGAAGCAGAGAGGTCCAAGATTAGGGTGCTGGCAAGCCCAGTTGTCTGCTGAGTACTGCTCTCCACTTCTAAGATGGTGCCCTGTAGCCACATCCTGCAGAAGGCAAGAACACCATGTGCTTAAATGGTGGAAGGCTGGAAGGTAGGATGGCCAAACACTGTCACGAAGTGAAACTTTCACGAAGGCCTGAATCTTTCACGAAGATTTCACAAAGGCCTGAATCTCACTGGTGAGAAAGAAGCCTTTTGGGCCTCATCACCTCTTAAAGGCTCACCTCTTCACAATACCCCATTGTCCACTGTATTTCAACACCCGGATTTTGGAGGGATCCATTCAAACCACAGGATAATACAATACAGTCATTATTTATTGCTTAAAATGTTGCAGTTTGGGGCATTGGGTCCTCTTTTAGACTGACTCTAATGCTTTTTTGACATGCATCTATCTTTTTTGCTTTTATTCTTTCCTTTTTCTTCTGTATTACTTACTGCTATAAGCTAACATTGCATATTTCCTATCCTAGGATCAGGCTTTTTCTAGGGTAAAAAGATCTGGTAGCTAGGTGCGCTTATTGCTACCTGAGGGTTGGGGAGTGGTGTTTGAGCTAACTGAACAGAGCTCGGAAATAAAGCCTATGTCTATAATTATTTGTTATCTGCCTACGTTTATTTACAAGAAACATGAGGTCAAGCTGATACCTCTGGCTCTGACACAAAATTTCCAAATATAATTTTTAAGTCAGCACAGATTTAACTCAAACAACTATACATTGAGATGGTGAGTTTGTTTTTAAGGACACTCTGTCATTCAAACTCCAACCAGGTTCATTGTTGTCAAATATTTTAAGTTTTATATAGCATTGAATTTATTTGAAGCATGATAAACATTACATAATAGCCAGAGAATCGCATTAACTATCCTTTTATTAACAAGCAATTACTGAGAATGTGTGTGTGTTGATAGGGATGGAACCATGGGCATTCTACCTCTGAGCTACACCCCCAGACCTATTTTATTTTTTATTTAGAAGCAGGTTCTCAATAACTTGCTTAAAGCCTCACTAAGTTGCTGAGGCTGGCTTTGAACTACAATCCTCCTATTTCAGCCTTCCAAGTACTGAGATTACAAGCATGTGCCATTATCCGCTCTGAACACCTCATAAACACTGAGAGAAACAGTAACAGAAATACTTACAGGACCTCGTCTTCAGTCTTTATTTAAAGAAAAATATACTTGAGCCGGGCGTGGTGGCGCATACTTGACCGGAGGATCGCGATTCACAGACAGCCTCAGCTACTTACTGAGGCCCTCTGCAGCTCAGTGAGACCCGGTTTCAAAATAAAGAATAAAAAATAGGGCAGGAGGTGTAGCTTGGAGGTAGAATGCCCCTGGGTTCCATCCCCAGACCCGCAAAAAAAAAAAAAAAATAATAATAATATACTTTATTTCTGTAGTTTTTAATACCCCATAATTTATTGGGCTTTGTTGTATGTGTTATCACAAACATGCCCTCAAAGTTTTTGCTCTCAGAGTAGTTATGCTCTACAGGGGAAGTACAAGGTGTTATAAAAGTTTTGCCTTCATTGCTTGAACACACTCATATAAAACTCAATTTTCACAGGCTTAGTTTTTTCTTTTAAGATGCGTCTTTTCTCAGTTTTATTTTCCACTTAATAAGTTCTCAGTTATCGATCAGATAAAAGTTTGAAATATTACTAGAATAATTATTTAACATCATTTGTGCCTTGAAAAGCTGATAAAAACTGTCACAGCAGCTTTCGTGCTATCAAGACAAAAGGACTTTTTGGCAATCTCAGTTGGAAATGAAGCTTCGATACCTATATTTGTTGTATATAGTTGGCCTCTTGGCTGCCAAACCTATGCCCATCTGTTTAGATGGCAGATTGCCTACCCCTAAGTTGGCTGGTCTCTAATACTATGACATGAGTTCCAGCCAATGACAGCTAACAAAATGTTTCAGGAGGCAGCTCTTCTTACAGGAGGTCCTTCCTTGTGCCAGAGTTAGAGAAGCAGTTGGCAACATGCATCCATTTAAACTTTGTCACACCTGTTGACACTTTCATGCCAAAAGCAGACAATGCAACAAATGAACACTAGAAATCACGAAGAATCTAATGAAGCTTAAAAACAACCCTTCTCACCTTCTTACAAATAGATGCTCGATTTCACTGCTGATTACTTGCACCATTGACATTTAATTAATAGTACATAAAGATTGTCTAGTAAGTGACCAGAAAAGAATCTGCAATAAGGTGTTCCTACATCACCAGTATTTGGGCTCTGAACACCCCATATTGTGTAATGTGGTGAAAGTCAATAATTACACTAAATACCTCTTTTGTCTATCTCTTTTTAAAAATGCAAGCATATGTCAATCAAAAAAGGTCTTTTTAAGATAGCTTTCTTTTAATGGAGAAATTAAGGTAATTATTCCAATGATTGAGACTCCCCAAAGCACCGAATTACTTAGATTGTCTCTTTCCTAGAATAGGTAAAAGCTACTGTGTGAGGTGTGGAGGAGACTCATTATTTAGAGAATAATATGCATTATTCTGAAATACTGCTTCATAACTTTATTTTAACAAACATCATGTGACCTATATAGAAAGATAAATAGATGTGTGGGCATGTATAGATTTGGATATGTATAGAATTTCTATTTCTAGTAGAAATTTATGCTTAAATACAACAATAAGATATGTTCATTATTGTATTATCATTTCATCTATATTAATTGCCTGTAATTTATAGAATTTTGCCACATTTTTTCATTAACATGCCTCCAAAATATGTCTCTGTCGATAAAATTGTGATTTCACTAAGTAAGACACTGTAAACTCCCCATCCCCACCACCACCACCCTTCTTTGAACCAACATGAGGGCAACACAACAGTTTTCAGTTAAATATCATAATGGTGATTCTGGAAATGCATTCATTTGCGATAATAATGTTAGACAAATAATTGAGCTAGCTACATATGTCTCAAGAGTTTTCCAGAGTGAATGGGGTGTTCTCTGGTATGCCCTGAAAGAATCATTATCTCGCCCGTGCCCTTTTTACCAGTCAAACAACAGCAACTGGCATTTATTAAGGACTTCATAATATCAGAACATCTGCTAAATTTCTTCAAACTTTTTTGAGGATTCCAAACACCAAGTGAGAGATACTAGTAGTTCTGCTTCAGAGATAAATAACATGAAACACAGAGAGATTAAATGACTTGTCCCAATATAATAATTTCTAAGTCGTACAGTGAAGCTTCAAATCCAAGCAAGTCTGTCATTTGAATCCCTGATTCTAACTACTACATAACTTAACCTCTTCTCCCATTACTCTTATTGTATACTCTGTGGGCAGTGTATAAAGGACTTTTCAGAATTCTTCCCACATGCCATTCTCATTTGAACCCACTTCTGCCTCATCTAATACCACTTTCTGCCCAGTCACTTCTCAGGGATATTGATGTACTCTTTTCTTTTCTGATATTCCTGCCCTCTTTGGTCCTTCAATTTTGAGTTCAGTGTTTCTTCTATATGTCCCCATTATACCTTCTAACAGTATTTTCTATGTTGAGTGAATTAATATAGTCTCTTTTCCGGTCTAGACCATAAGTATTTTGAAATAGAATATTCCATCTACCTTTTTTACTCTATTTCTGGCAGCACTGAGCAACGTGGATGACACCTGCCCCATTCTCAGCAAGTATCTGTTCACTCCTTTAGTTACTAGGCACCTACTGTATGACCATCAGTGTCCTAGGACAAGGATGCCACAGCAAACAAGACAGTTAATAGGATTGTCCCCACAGGCCTTATTTTCTTATTAAAGATAAGACTAAGTGATAAATAAGATAAACCAGTAAACTATGAAGTAGATGGTGATAAGGAAGATCATAAGACAGTGAAGTGGGACAGAGATTGTAGAGGAATCGAAAACTTTAAATATGGTAGTTAAGGCAAATTTCACAGAGAAGGTGACATTGGAAAAAAAGACTAAAGAGAGTAAAGGGTAAACTGTGGCAATAACTGGAGGAAGAACTGTTTGAAGCAGGATGAAAAATTGAAAGCAAAGCTTTAAGGCAGAAGCATAAATCAACCTGTGCACTTAACAATATGGCAGCCACCGTCCACCTTGACGGAATCAATTGTGTGTCAACAGGAGCACCGTGACGAGAGTGGAGTTCTGGAGTAGAGAGAACAGAGGATGTAGCTAGATGCAGCCTCAAAGGAATGGCAGGTGGAAGAGTATGGTGCCTCATGAGATTTGTTTTTATTAAGTAGGAATAATAGTATGTTTCAATGATGATGGTGGAATTCCAATAGAAAATAAATATTTGATGATACAGAAGAAAAGATTACTAGAGCCATGTGCATGAAAAAATGGGAAAATGGGGAAGAAGGGTTGCTTTAGATAGAAGACCCCAGTTAACAGTTCCTTTATGAAGAAAGAAGTTTATTTCTCTTTTGGATAATAATCAAGGTGAAAACAGATCAGACCTACCTATGATGTCTGGGCCACAGTATCAGGATTACAAGCTATTTCTTTGTTCATTCTGTTCAACATATTAAAAATGAGTCATAACTACATTCTAGCAATGGAAAATGAGAAGATGGATGTGTGTTCTCTCTTTTTTTCCTCTCTCATAAATTGATCCTATGGCAGAGCTTAAATACAAGTCCACATCTAATTTCATAGACTTGGGAGATATTATACTTATTCTGTTTTATATGGCTACTTAAAATTTATGGTATCTTTTTTGATAGAAGAATGAACAAAAGGATTTTTCAGGATGTTGGGTAAGTACAAACAACTAGCCTTTGTAAATTAAGAAGGCGATTAGTATGTCCAGTGAGAGAAGACTTTTTTAAGCCTTGGAGAGGAGGAAGAAGAGTATCTCATGTTAAAAGGCTATCAAGACTGTGTCAAGCCTCAAACAATATACTTTTATTATAGTCAAAACTATGTTTAGTTCTTGCCCATGTAAAAATTAAATTGGTTCAGTGATTTTGATGATGAGGCAGAAGAGTGGGATCACGAAAGCAGAGGCACATGGACCCAGGCTGGGATCCCAACCATTGTGTTTATTATTTTGTGACCATAAATGAGTTACCCAGTTGGTTTCAAACTCTGGTTTCTTTATTAGTAAAAGAGGGTTCATTATACTGGCCTCACTTGGTTTTCTGAAGGATTGAATATAAAGTAGCTAGATTACTACATGGCCATAGTAACTGCACATAAGTAATAGCTATAATTGTCTTATCCTGACAAAACTTCATGTGTAAATTTGGAATCAGTACTTTAGATTTTATTTGAGCACCTAAATAACAATAGAGTTGTTGACTCTATTCTGTGCTTTTGATTCCAAGAGTCTTATGCAGATGGCCTGTTATGAGGAAACTCTCTGAGACAACAGACATAAGAGTTATGTACTTCTGAATATCATCTTGTAAGGTTGTTATGACTAAGTGGAATAGCAAATAATATATATTTTTTCAAATCTTAGCACTTAACTTGTGTCTCCTTTCAGAAGACTGTACACCTGTGAGAACAAAGATTTGACTCACTCTTGCATCCCAGTGCCCACTATCTGGAATACTGGGTCCTTCATAAGTATGTGTGAACAAACCTACCGTGCCACCAGTGACAGCCTGGCATTTTTTGCAAATAACATTAAAATGAGGTACATAGCCCGAGGTCTTCTCCTTTATATAATTCTGTTATTAGGTAGCATCTGCCACTATGCAGGCCCTTCACTTTGTTCTTTTTAGCTGAAAATGAGTGATCCCAAATCTTTGTTTATTGTTAAGCTAACCTTACAGGTTTTGTTCTCAGGCATGATGTACCAATGCCACAGGGCTTGAAGTTGTGTTGTGCAATCATTCTGAGGTTTTTTTTTTTTCTGCCTTCGTGCCTAGGTAACCCAGCAATTATGCATACTAAACAATAGTTATCACTGTCAATCTGTTTTAATCAGAATTATAGGTGCATATGGCTTTAAATAGGTAGCCTGATCAAACAGGGACTGCATAATGATAAAAAATTTTCACAGCTAAATAAAGAGATGCACTATACTAATGAAAATACCTAACAGACTGGGTATTGACCAGTCTCTACTAATATTCCACTAATTGACAAGCGATACTGAAGGATGTTCTGCTGTTCAGTGAACTAGTCTCTTAATTTTAAAAAATACTCTATTAAGGATAAAAATGAATTATATTTAGATTTTATTCCCTTTTGCCTTAATCTGAATAGTGAATTCCATTTTATGAGACATTTGATTAGCAGTATCTGAAGTGATACAAAGTATTAAACCAGTGGACTATGAAGTTAAAATATTTTCTACAAACTGCTTGCTCGTCTTTCTTTCCAATTCTTTATCTCTACTACTTTTACTTCTCTATTTGAAAATTAGCACTAAGTTTTATATAGTCTCATAAAATAGGCATATTTTACTTCCCCTCCAAAAAATTGTAAAATTATTTTCTGATAATTTTGCAGAGGAAAAAATTTTCACATTATTATATTTTATTCTCCGTGGTTATAAATTACCAATATTGCATGATAGTTGTGTTTGCTTTAATATAAAGGAGAGAACAATGGAATTTGTTTGTAAACCAATATTTATGCTTAGGTTAGAAAAAACTATATTTTTAAAGTCTGTGCATTCCACAAATTTCACGTTCACGACACACTCTCCTCCCTTTATGCATCAGAATAAATCTCACATTTACCCTGAAGGGAAGCTTTACATGCCAGAAAAAGAAGCGGCCAGCTGAAAACAAGTGTTCTCTACAACAACAAAGGAGTCCATATATCTGAGGGGTTTTACTCTCTTCAATGACTTTTTTTTTTTTTAACTAAGAAGGGAAAATGTACTGTCTGGGTGGAGGTTTCGTAGGTATTTTTTAGTCTGTATTTGTTACACTTTTATTAGCCTCAAAAATAGTTACCATGGTAATAGCTCCATTTATATCTAATCTTAGAGCTAAATTATAGAAAACCTTCCCACAGGGTTGCATACAATGCCACTCGGCCATTTCATCTAGCCTCTTATTTAAAGTGGGAATTATTTTAAATACTATCAAATTGTTACATTCTATTCATGACTTTTCTTTTGTAACACTCAAGTAAGTGAAATCCTTTGGTGCAGAATTTTGGAAGAACTGTGTTTAGCTTCAATATGTATTCTTTAATAATTTTTTCTTATTGCTTTTACTTTGATGAATGCTTTGCATGCCTAGACATAGATGATAGCTTATTTTCTTTTATATCTACTAACCAAAAGAACTTATCAAAAACAATTATTTAAATCCAAAATCTGTAGTAAATCATAATGTGAGCAACTTCTAAGAACGCTCAGATATAAGGAAATCACTTTCCTCTAAAAGGTACTCATAATTTATAAACAAGAGCCATAAATAAATGCAACATAACTATAGATCCACAGGCTGTAAAGGAACTTTGAGGGGCTATCTAGATTATCCTCTCAATCCTGTTTTGTAACAGAAATTAAATCATCCTGAATGGCAGTTTTCCAGGGACTATTCTGTAACAATGACTCCCCTACCCTCCAAGATAATCTAAATATATCAATCAATGTTTCACAGCCCTTGTGTTTCTGAAACCCTACCCAATATTTCAATAAGGTGTATCCTGCGGCAGTTTAACTACACCTCTACTGGCTCTGTGCCATATTTATACACTGACACACACAAGATACCCTTAATTTGCTTAACTATTTCAGAAGGTCTCTAATATGCTGTAAATTTCAATACTCTTTAACAATAGCAACCTGACTATGAAGAAATGCATTGGCATTGTGAGATTACTAAGAAAGCAAGGGTAAATCTCTCTACAGGATAACATTTAAAAAATTTTGATTAAAAAAAAAAATCTTGCTGGGTGTGGTGGTACACTCTTGTAATCCCCGCACTTGGGAGGCTGAGACAGGAGGATCACACAGGTTCGAAGCCAGCCTCAGCTTCTTAATGAGGCTCTCAGCAACTTAGTGAGACCCTGTTTCCAAATAAAATATAAAATAGGTCTGGGAGTATAGCCTGGAGGTAGACGTTCCCTTGGTTCCACCCCCAGTACCACCAAAAAAATCAAGTAATTAATTAATTAATTTTTAAAAAAACCAGCTTACAGCTATGCATAATGGTACATACTTGTAATCCTAGCACTTGAAAGGCTGGGACTGGAGGAGTGCAGGTTCAAGGCCAGCCTCAACAACTTAGCAAGACTTTTTTAAAATAAATATTGAAAAAGCTGGGGATATAGATGTGAGGTAGGATATCCCTGGGTTCAATTTCTAGTACTTCCCCTTCCCCCTCAAAAAAAGCTTACAAAAGCTGAAAAATTCTATGCATTTTGTAAGATAAAAACTGCAGCGGGGCATGGTGGCGCACACTTATAATCCCCTCGCTTGGGAGGCAGAGATAGGAAGATCGCGCAGGTTCGAAGCCAGCCAGCCTGGCTTAAGAGACCCTGTTTCCAAATAAAAATATACATTAAAAAAAATAGGTCTGGGAGTGTAGCCCAGAGGTAGAAGGGCTTCCAGGAACCCCAGTGCCACAAAAAAAAAAAAAAAAAACCCTGCAACATAGTATAACAAGGCTGGAAAGCATAAGACACTATATAACATGCACAGTAATAAGATACACAAAATGATCATTTCTATGCTTTGACATTGAAATGTGAGATTTTTAATATTACCAAATGACTAATTTTTAGCAATGTCCTACTAATTTATATATAATTTTTTTTTTACAAGAGAGGGGGATAATATGTACTTGGCCACCAGTATGAGAAGCTATCTCCGCACCCATTTGGTACCTTTCCTCTTATATTTGACTTGATTTTAGGAATTGAAGAAACTCAACAAAACCAAGCCTTTTCTTCCAGCCACCTAAGCAAGGAGCTAGGGTGATTCAATAGAATCTGGATAATGAGACATAAGCAGGCATCTGCTGGGATTTATCTGAGAAAAACATTGTTTCCTGCTGAAAATAAAAAAAAAAACAGCTATTTTTAGTCCTTCATTCCCTATTCACAACCTATTTCTTCAGCCTTAATGGAGACTCCATGCTTAACCCGGAGCCCAGAAACTATGAAGAGAACATGAAGAGAAAGTGTAATGTTGTCCTGCATATCATTTAGCTACTCAAACACCATCAACAATTTTGAGACTCTTATGAAAGAAAAGTAAATCTCTCCACTTTTTTTCAGCTGCGATGAACAAATAATCTATGTTTTGCAGCAAAAATAATTTTTCTTCTGCCCAATATGACAGATTCAACCTCATTATTTTTCAGTCTCTGCACAAGAAACCTCTCAAAAAATTTAATCTGTTTCTAAATTCCTTAATTACAGTCACTTGAATAATTTTTGTCTTTACATGTATTAAGAATATATCATTTGCTATTGTTCCTTTTAGATAGAAAGTCAAGAGTAAAGATTTTCCCCCCCCTGGATTAGTGCTGTCCTTAGACATAAACTAACTCTCAGAAAGATTTTGCTGGTCAAATAATAAATGATCCCCCACTCAAAGATGGTTGCACACATATGCCACTCAATTTTACAGATCCAAATAAATAGGCTTGACAAAATGCAATTGTGGCTTACAAAACAAAATCACTTATGTTTGAGTTTTCCTAGATTTTGATTAATCTTTAATAAGGTTCCAAATCCGAAATCATCAGCAAGCATGTTTTCTAAAAGAAATTTGAGTAGCTGATCACCCATTATCATTAGCATTTACATTAAAATATGCTTCCAAGTTATGTATCTGTTTTATGGGTAACTTGACCATGCCACCAAGTTAGTTAAGCTAACTTCAAGAATAAAATCAAGATATCTTATGCTATCATTGATGGATCAAAACCAGAAAGAGAATGCAAGCCAAAGACATGCCTTCATTTTTATAGAGTCCCTTTCAACTATATTAAAATTTAGATTTGCTGTTTTTATTTTAACAAGTAAAAGATGATGCTGTCAGGATGGAGATAAGAGTAGGAGCCTATGCCAAGTGAAGGAACTCCAATTTATCCTTCCTGTCCCATCTTCCTGCCAGAGGAGTGGGGAAGATACCACACACATTGCTGAAGGACATTTTGAGGAAGGATTCCCAATGAAATTCTTTCCAATATCAATCTGTCTGCAACCATATTGTTTTTCTTGATGAGATCCATGGTTGTGCTTTCTTAATGGAAAATGTTCACTTTTTCAATTGCATGCATCACAAAAGGAACATTTTATTCTCCTTTTGCATGTAACACCCCTGAGAATGCTGAAATCCAAAATGTCTGAAAATGTTCAGAAGTTTTAGATGAAAATGTTTCAAAGAAAAAAAAAATCCAAATCCAAAAGTCTGTTAGTTTGCAGCATATTTCTGCTAATACATTCTGAGAACCATTTTAATAGCCCTTGGACACTGTTTTTCTCCCACAGAAAAATCTATTTTTCTTCTCATTGTACAAATGATAGTGGAGGATCATTTGTCTTTCTGGTAGGAGTTCACCACTTAAATATGGTTTCTTAGGATGAGAAAAGCTTTGCAAGAAGTGAAGAAAGTGAAGGTATGGGTTGACTTTGAATTTATGCTATGATTACGCTATGAAGTATTTAAAACATCTCATCATTAAAACATCAGCTCTTAAGCATTATTTTTATAAGTACATATACATGGTCTTATATTTATTAAAATAAATTTCAGTTTAGCTACAAGATACATAAGATTATTTTGACTCAACTACTGTTTTCAACATTTCTCACAAAATTAAAACTGCCCCCTAAAAACATCAGTACTGCTCAAAGTGAGCAAAAGCAAAACTAGAAACATGAGATTACCTTAAGTTAAAAAGCTTCTGTATAGCAAAGGAAACATTCAACGAAATAAAAACACAATCTTTGGAGTGGGATAAAGTATTTGTGAACTATTTCTGATAATGGGTTAATATCCAAAGTGAGGCTATAATCTATCAATAAAAGTATATATTAAAAAAGAAAAATATATTACTCAAGCAACTCCATACCAAAGAGACAAATAACCTAGTTTAAAAATATACTTGTCAAAATATACTAACTGAAGGGGATGGGAGGGGAGAAAAGGGAAGTTCCCTAATGTACATGATGTATATTCACAAACATATCAAAGTCAATCACTAAGCCAAACATGAGAAGGAGGAAGGGGAGGGAATGGGATGGGAATTGGGGAAGGGCTAATTGAGTGATGTGTGCCTCTACCCTCTTATACTCTATTAAGATGCAAGATTACAATGTGCCATTAAAAAATTAAAAAATAAATAATTAACAGAAAAAAGCTTAAAACAAAATATTTTGAGATAAGAGTGATTAGATTTTCCATTTTATTGATTTGATGAAACTCAGCACATATAAGCTGTATCATGCCTCTCTTAGGGGAATAAACCACCCAGGGACTTGAAAAAAATATTCACACACACACACACACACACACACACACACACACACATATATATATATACTCAAATATGTGTGTATTCTAGCAGACATGAATAAGTTAAACTGATTTTCACTGTAAAGCAAAGAAGAAATTATTTTTAGGAACAGCTGAATACGAAAATAGTCATGTGCCACATAAGGTATGGATCAATGGGCTTAATTTTCAGTGGTCCCTTAGGATTACTGTAGAGCAGAAAAATGTCAACTGGCTGGTGATATTGCCATGATCCTAATGAGGTAGCACAACACAGTCCTCACATGTGTTTGCAGTGATGCTGTTGTAAAATAACATACTAGTAGGTTGTAGAAAAGGATACAATTATTTGCTGAACATAATACATGATAATGATAATAAATGTATTACTGGTTGTTTTATATATATACCACACACATGCATGTGTGTATTTGGGGTTTTACTAGGGATTGAACTCAAGAACATTCTACCTCCAAGCTACACATCCAGCATCATTTTATTTTTATTTGAAACCTAGGTCGATGAGAGTCTCACTACTTACTGAGGCTGTCCTCAAACTTGCAATCCTGTCTCAGTGTCCCAATTACTGGGATTACAGGTGTGTACTACTACACCTGGCTTTTTATAAATATTTAAAGTTTACTCCTTCTACTTAGAAAAAAGTTCATTATAAAACAACATGGCCTCTTACACTGGCAGCAGCCTCATACATCTAGTGCTTACCATGTCTCTCTCTCTCCCTCTCTCTCTCTCTCTCTCTCTCTCTCTCTCTCTCTCTCTCTCTCTCTCTCTCTCTCTCTCTCTCTCTGCCAAACTGGGGATGGAACCCAAAGACATTCTACCTCTGAGCTGCACCCCAGCCCTAACTTTTCTTCTTTATTTTGAAACAAGGTCTCACTGAGTTGCAAAGGGCCTCACTAATTAAGTAGCTGAGGCTGACCTCAAACCAAGATCCTCCTGTCTCAGCCTCACAAATCCTGAGTTTATAAGCGTGTGCCACCACACCCGTCTATACCTTGTCTCTTGATTGCATCAAGAGGCCATGTGGATAATTGGCTTATACCATCTAGGTTTGGGTAAGAACTCCATGATGTTCCTACAATGAAATCTTACAAATGATGCATGACTGTATTTGATAAATTTGTCAGAGGTAATTCCAAACAAATAGAAAACTTAAAAATCACTTATGTTCTTGTGAACAGATAGTATATAAAGGTTTCAAGAAACAATGTAAATTTTAATGAGTAGCATAACTATTTCTGCTTGATAATTCTTAATCTCATCCATGAAGCAGAAAGAAATTTATATTATGCAAAAAAAGCAGGAGTGAGGGATTAAAAATCAAGGTGAATTTTAGCAAGAAAAATAAATTTAGAGCCAGGAGTGATGGTGCATACCTGTACTCCTAGTACCTGGAAGGGTGAAACAGGAGGATCATAGGCTTGAGGCCAGGATCAGCAACTTAGCAAGATCCTATTGAAAAAATAATAATAAAATAAGGCTGGAGGTGTGGTTTTGGGGTAGAATGCCCCCAGGTTCAATTCTCAGTACCAAAAGAGAAAGAAAGAAAGAAAGAAAGAAAGAAAGAAAGAAAGAAAGAAAGAAAGAAAGAAAGAAAGAAAGAAAGGAGAAAGAAAAAGAATTTTAGCACTCTGGCATTTTTCTAATCACTGGGATAAGTTGGAGAGTGAAAAAAGGAAAATCAACTTTAAGTATACAATATTCTTGACTTGAACTATCCTGACTAGAAATATCATAGAGTTGAAATGAGTCAAAATTAGAATTCTGAGAAAATGTTGACTTTTTTAATGTTTGAAGAACAAAGTAGTATTAGGGGAAATAATGCTATGTTTGCAAACTTTATTAGAAATTAACTGTTTCTACAGAGGAAAAAAAAGCATTTCTCCCAGTGCCAAAAGTGTGGAAGGGCAGAGGCTTTGTGCTTTGAAAGAATACTGAAACTAAAGAGTTGCAGCCAAATTTTGAAGAGAAATCCAAATGCTGTGGTGGGAAAGATGACTGAATCACCAGTGGCTGTTTGTCACCTCCCAAAGCTCAGCTACAGAAAGACAGTACTGAATAGCTTTTATAATCTTTTTTCCTTAGCCTTTTCTTTCAAATCAAGTCAAGCAGAATATAGTTAAAGGCTTAATTTTCACTGAAATCTTCTTTGTGAAATTAGACCTTTTGAATCCAACTTTTCCCAGCCGTCTTTTTTTTTCTTTAAACAGTAAGTAATTAGTGTTTAATTACTTGACTTTTACATGATACAACCTTTGAGACCTAGATTTTTTTTTAGTAAGACTTCTAGGTGTATTGTTCAGAATGTTCCATGATCCTAGATGTCTTGTTATCACTAACAATGCTAAGATTAGAAATGGGAAAAGTGGACATGCTCTTGGGGTATATCATGGCACACACTAGAAAAGCCTTAGGTTATTTAACATTTGATGTGATTGGACACAGGTAGAGATGAAAACATAGTTCTGTGCTTACATTTTCACTTAGGACTGCAGATTCATTACCAATGACTGGAGCTTGAGGCCTTCATGTGAGAGAGACTGCTTTGTGACTACAAAACAGAGCTGATGGAAGTCCTTTTATTCTATTAAAACACACAAATATACAATTTAGAACCAAAATATATGCATGAGCAATTGGTTTATTTAAAATCTGTATGTTTACAAAGAGTATTAAATAGCTTTTACAATCTTTTTTTTCTTAGCCTTTTTATATCAATTTTAATGAATTTTCTAGGCACCAATTAAACCAATATATGTAGGGAAATTATACAGGGCTCTATCTATACCAGCAATGAATCAAAGAGTTGCATGCAATTTGTGGGATAATGAATCAAAATAAACATATATAAATGCATAAAATACATGTAATATCTACCCTACCAAACCAAAGATTAAGGAGAAGGAAGAGAAAAAGAAAAAAAAGAGGAGGAAGGAGAAAGGGGGGCAGGGGGAGGAGGAGGAGGAGGAGGAGGAGGAGGAGGAGGAGGAGGAGGAGGAGGAGGAGGAGGAACATTATTTAAACTATTTATTGCTGTCTTTGTCTATTTGTGCTGCTATAAGAAAATAGCATAGACTGAATAATTTCATAACTGAAATGACTCTCAGCTCTGAAGCCAAGGAAGTCCAATAGTAAGGTGAAAATAGTTTTTGTGTCATCATAGATGATAGAAACTCTGTGTCCTCACATGAGACAGAAGGCAAAAGAGAGACAAATACTCTGTTCTCACATGGTGAAAGAACAAAAAAGAATGAACCCACTCTCTCAAGATCTTTCATAAGGATCTTACTCCCATTCCAGGATCTGAAATCATGATTTAATCACCTCTCAAAAGGCACCACCTTTTACTACTGTCACACCGGCAATCAAGTTGCAGCTGAATTTGGGGGAAAACATTAAGGCCATAGCAATAGCATGCAAGTGCAGATACAGATAGAGTTGAAGATTAAATTGAAATTTAAATCTTAAAATTTCAGAAAAAAATTCTTTCTTGGGCTTGTAAGTATAAAATAATTATTCCCCACTTATTTTGAAGTTTCATGCTTATTAGTATGATGTTATGATTGACTTCTAGTGTTTTCTCTTCCGAGAATTTTTGGCCTCCAGTGTAACATGGTAGTATCTTAAGTATCCACTGTAACTCACACCAGCAGAGATTCAATACACAATACTCTAGGAATAATTTTCTGAAATCTTAATTTGTGTGTCTTAAGTCTCTCTAAACTAGGTGTGATGGCACACACCTGTAATCCCAGTACATGGGAAGCTGAGACAGGAGGATCACAGGTTCAAAGCCAGCCTCAGTAATTTAGCAAGGTCATTCAGTAACTTTATGAGACCCTTTTTCAAAATCAAATAATATAATAGGGCTGGAGGTGTAGCTCAGTGTTAGAATATCTCTGGCTTCAACCTCTTGAACCATAAAATAATATTAATAATAATAAAATCTTTCTAGAATGTGCTTACTAATGAATCTTTATACTGACATTTATTTTATTGTACAGTTGCAACATTAAAATATAACCTTTTAGCATTGGAAAACAATGTTATCTTGCTCTCAGTTCTATTCTTGACTGCTAAAACAGTGCGTCTTAGAGTACAGGTGCTCTTTATACATTATTGAATAAAAGAATGATAAATTAATAGAAATTAACCACATTCAGAAGAAAAAACAGATTAATACATCCTTTTTTTTTTAATACACTGCTAAGCAGGGTGTGGTGGCGCACGCTTGTAATCCCTGCACTTGAGAGGCAGAGACAGGAGAATCGCGCCTAGACAGCGCTGGCTTAAGAGACACTGTTTCCAAAAGTAAAAAAGTATAAAATAGGTCTGGGATTGTAGCCCGGAGGTAGAAGGGCTTTCAGGAACCCCAGTACCACCTAAGAAAAAAAGAAATACACTGCTAATTCTTATCACTCACCCATGCCTACAAAGTCAAAAAATTAATACATATTAGCTATATCAGTTATATCTGGTTATTATCATGATTTTATTTCATTTTTATTCTCATCTTTTTTATTTTTTGCAATGATTATATATTTCCTTATCAACAGAAAACACAATAGATGTATTTCAAGTAATTGTAAAATTATTAAATAGGAAAAATTCAGAAAAATATATTTGCTTCAACTCACAGTGAAGGAGGTTTATATGAACTGAGAATATTTTGAAAAAAACAAGCATAAACTTGGCATCTATTCTTAACTAAACATGAGGGTTTGGCCCATCACATTCCACTTCTAGTATCTTTTTTATAGCACAAAAATGCCATACTTGCCAGACATGATAGCACACACCTGTTATCCCAGTATTTGGGAGGCTGAGACAGGAGTATATAAGACTTGCCAGCCAGCTTCAGCGGCTTAGCAAGGCCCTCAGCAACTTAGTCAAACCCTGTTTCAAAATTAAAAAAAAAAAAAAGAAAAGAAAAGAAATAGGACAAGGGGTGAAGTTCAGAGATAAAATGCACCTGGGTTCAATCCCTAGTTCAAGACACACACACACACACACACACACACACACACACACACACACACACCAGCCATAATACTGGCCACTCTACAGGGGTGCCACTTAGATAAAGTGAAGAGATGTAGCACTAAACTTGATAAGACTAAGCATGTTAAAGAAAGAAGAAAATGAAGGAAGAAAGATTAAGCAGCTGGAAGGAGGAACGAGAGGAAAGAATGGAGGAGCAGAGGAGGACGCCCCACCTGAGACCCAGACCCAACCTAATATTAGATAATGCTGCTTTCTTTTCCCTCACAGCTATATACCGTATATATTTAAATTATTTCTATGGTTTTGGCTTTGTGTTTTTGTACACTACTCTAGCTACTATTTGTATATAGAAACTTGGGCCTTTCACATAAAAAGAATTTTATTTAATATTATTGGTGCCGTGTGAGATGGATATTTTCTCCATTCTAAAGATAAAGCTGAGATTCATAAATTACCCAATTTTTCTAAATTTATACAAAAAAGGAGCCTCAGAGTTTAAATTTCAGTGTTTTGTGTACATATGATGTTTAAATCTTATAATAACTTATATTTTTATTTTAAAATATTTCTTGAAGATGGGCATGGTGGTGCATACCTGCAATCCCAGTACTTGTGAGGCTATGACAAGAGGATCACGGGGTTAATGCCAGCCTCAGCAATGTAGCAAGATCTTTGTGAGAACTCATTTCTAAAATAAGAAAGAAAGAAAGAAAGAAAGAAAGAAAGAAAGAAAGAAAGAAAGAAAGAAAGAGAGAGAGAGAGAAAGGCTGGAGGTATATCTCAGAGCTAGAACACCCTTAGGCTCAATTTCCAGTACCAAAAAAATAATAATAAAAACCATAAAAATAAGCCAAGCATGGTGGCACATGCCTGTAATCCCAATACTTGAGAGGCTAAGCCAGCAGGATTGCAGGTTCAAAGACAGTAACAGCAATATAAAAAGACTCTCAGCAACCTAGCATCCTAAAAAGACCTGTTTCAGAAAGCTAAAAACAAGTGGGCTGGGAGGTATAGCTTAGCAGTAGAATGCCCTTGGGTTCAATTGCTAACACAGGAAAAAATTATATATATATAATCATTGCAAAAAATAAAAGTATAAATAAAATTATGATATTAACCAGATATAACTAATGTGTGTTAACTTTCTTTGGCTTTGTAGTGATACAGTAAATTTTTAAAAATACAGACTGAGGTAACATGAGAAACAACAAAACAATCTCAAGCTCTAGTTTTCTTGCGACTTTTTCTGGTTACACTGTAAATTATTGCTACCTTCAAAATAGGCAATTAATCTCAGTAATAATTTCAATTAAAGTACAAAATAATATTGTTTTAACTTCACTCACTTCAAATATGGAAATTCTGATTCCATCAAAGATCCTTTCAATTCTTGTCAAGGAGACTGTAGATTATTCTACTGTTAATTGTGAAATATAAACAAAATAAAAAAATAACTAGCAATACAATCTATACTTTTCACTTGAAGTTTGTTGGTATTTAAAATTCATATCAGATATATTCTTTTTCATTATATTTTATGTACCTTTTGAGTTTTGTACCTGAAAGAATGCTTTTGGCTGTCTAGTTTATCTGTACTAAAAAATTATATACAACTATCTATCTAAACTATATAAATTATATACAACTATCTATCCATATGTATATATGTATATATGCATATATATGGATATATATATATATATGGATAAAATTCTAATTTGTTAAAAAGTCATGAATAAAGTACTATTTAGTCAATGAAGTACTTTAAATTATTGGGCAATTCTCCCATATCGTAAAACTTATTTTTATTTAGTTATAGTTACATTTAAATTAATGTATGCTACTTTCCCAATAAGAACAAAAAATTTATACCCTTCTTTTACCTGCAATGTTTGTGTAGCTATCTGATTTTATTATTTACAAATTTGGTAACTTGCCATCTCTTTTGGAAAGAACTCCTAGATTTTTTTTCTTATTTTTCAAACAAATGCAAGTGACTGATATATTTTCTTGGTTTAGTCTAGTTTGAAGCTTGAAATAACTTGGAAGTAAACAATGGACCTAATTATGTACACGGTGGATATTTAACAAACAGCAGATGAAGTCTGTCTTGCTCGACTACAAAATAGAGGCACTCAGCTGTGTTCTCCTGTTCATGTAGTAGTCATTGTGGCGACAGCATATTACATTAACTATCTGCCTAACACTAATGGATCTTTACATCAACAGACAATCGAATTTAGTGATGGGGGTTTTGAAATGTGAAAAGGAAATAAAAGTGTTTAGAAACTCTCCTCAATTTGCATTTCTTTTTTTTTTTTCTTATGTAGTACTGGGGATGGAACCAAGGGACATTCTACTTCCAAGCTACACCCCAGCCCTATTATTTATTCTTTCTTTATTTTTTGAAACAGGGTCTCACTGAATTGCAAAGGACCTCCCTTAAGTAGCTGAGGCTGTCCCCGAACCCGAGTCCTCCAGTCTAATCCTCCCAAATGCTGGGATTACAAGGGTGTGCCACCATGCCTGGATTTGCATGGTTAGATTTGGGCTTTTAAAAATTTTTTTTTCTTTTGTCTATTTCTTGGTGCTTGGTTTACTTGTAGCGTGTATAAGCTTTCTCCTGGGGAAGGGGAAAGAGTGTTTGGGGAGACAGTCAAAGAAGGCATATATTTACAAAGCAATGATATAGGGGTTAGATACATATTGATGACTTTAGGTGCCCCACCTGAATGACCAGAAATAAAAGTTACCTGTATCTTTGAGCTGCCAGGCTATGATAAACTATAAAAAGGTTTCTGTTCAAAGACAATTTAATACTGTTAGTAGGGAAAGAAGTCAGCAGGGCACATCCTTTAGAGACTAATATTCTTCATATCTAAAATGAAGCTTTGGTTAAGGGCTCCGAAAGAGACTTTTGGAGAATGGGACACTGCATATTTTTGTAATGGAATTTGACAAGCATGGCATTTCTTGCATTTTAAGCAAGCTAGGTAGCATGTGTATTTGTTGAGAAGAAATCAATCAGTAAAGTTTCCTTTTTCCCCCATCTATATTTCAAAACTTAAAATGTCCTTAAATCTTCACATTAGTACTAATAAGTTCTAAATATATGTTGCATAAATCATTTTTTTTTCTCCTTAGGATAAATTTCCAAAATTTTGGCTTGGCATATGCTATTTTTGAACTTCCAAGTTTTCCTCTACCTAGGTAGAAAATGTGAGCTCAGAGCAACTCCTTTTAAAAAATAGTAGCGATTGTGGGGAGTGGTGGCACATGCTTATGATCACAACATTTAGGAGCTGAGACAAGAGAATCAAGCTGGGACAAGAAAATCAACTCCACAGCTTAGTGAGGTTCTCAGCTACTTAGTGAGACTCCCTTTCAAAATAAAGAATAAAATAGGTCTGGAGGTATAGGTCAGAGGTAGAATTCCTTAGGTTCAATTACAGATACCAAAATTAAAAAAAAAAATAGTTGGTAGCTTTTGACATTTTTCTTAATTTAGACTTTTATTTTCAAAAGTGTATACTTAATATATGCATATATATATATTTTGCAGTACCAACCTTAATTTAATTTGTAAATAACAGCTTTTTTATAATTTATAGGAAGATAATACATTTTATTTAAAACATAGCTTGTAACACAAAATTTGACATTTTAGGGATAAAAATGTTGCGATTTTTCTATCAAAAAAGGGCTTCTTAAATAAGGTTTTAGGGAGACTAACATAATTCATTTGTCTTATTAGGATACATATAAAGACTAAAAGTGACTTATCTTGCACTTAATATAAGTACAGATATACCTATATTTTTAAATGTTGAAATGAGAATAATTATTTTATACCCACATCATACAATGATACAATATACTAGGGAGATATTGATGAATGTGAGGATTGGGGAGGAGGGACCTTTCTCCTGAAAACTTGGCAGCCTGCATCATGGAAATATTTTTCAAGTATAGATGTGATGGGCAAATTCCATGACATTAAAAGCAATCTTTAGAAATTGTTTGAGCCACTATCTTTAAATATTTGTCTTATTTTCCAAAAATAAAAAAGATATATGACTGAACATACATGAGATAAAATGCTGTGCTGAAGTATCTATTAAAATTGTATGCATCCACTAACTTATTAAACTTTTTACCTGCCAGCAAAAAAATACTGTATAAAAATCTCTCTTGGACATGGGGGAAAAAACAACCGATTCAGGAATAATTAAAAAAAGACAATATTATATTTGTCTAATCAAGTTCGAACATAAAATGATGCCATGCATGTCAGGTTACTTTGCCATGTTGTAAAGCATGTGGTGCTGGTAGGCAGCTTTGGTCTGTGGTCAGGCTGTTTTAAGAGACAGCACTGGCTCAGCAGGCTCTGCAGATCAGCAGCCACACCCGGACTGAATAAACAGGAACTTGTTTAGCCTCGGAGAAGGGAACCAAACTCCTTAACTTGAGGAACAACACTAACTTCCTCAGAGGTTTTGGGGTATGAGTTAAATACGTAAATCTATGTAAAGAGCTTATTCGTCTTCCTAGAACTGTGTCAATATTAGCTATTTTATCTGGAGACATTAGTTATTACAAGTGGTAAATACATATAAGTTTTTGTAAATTCCTGTTATTTATGCTCAGCAGTTGAAACATACTCTATTAAGTCATGGGTGCCGTATTCAATTTAATTCAATTTTTACATGCTGTAAAGAATATATTTCTTAGTGACTATATATAATATGCACCTTAGTGGATTATTTTTTAAAAGTGCAAGTGTTAAAGGTTTGTCTCATTTTTGTACCATTCCCCATTCATCTCTCCCAGTCATTTTTCTTGCCTTATTCTTGGAAAGAGTCAATAGCTTTTACCAACTGTCTGTCTGTCCATCTATTATTTATCAGTCTGGATCTAGGGTGCCTATTGAGCGAACATCTATCTAGGGCCTGTTGCAAACTTCAGAGAATCCAGCCTGAAGAGTGAACTAGTATAAGGTCTCTTTAGCCGATCCAGAGGGAAAGAATTTTCAGGCACAAGGGGCTTTGTTGTCTAGCGAGATAACAGAACAAAGAAAACACAGATGAGTCAAGAGAGTTTCGAAAAATAGAAAGAAAATAAGATATTCTAAGTAGTGTTGTCAAATTTCTGGGAATAAAACAAAAAATATAATGCCACTTGTACAAATCAGATAGGTTCCCCAAAAAAGTCACCTTTACTGCCCTCATAGGTGGCTTTCCAAGCATGGCTTTGCACTAGGGGAAGCACGTTTTACTACATATTTGAAAAATATGTATCTGAAAGTCTCACATTTGGGAAACTTTAAACTGAACATTTTCTCTAGGTAGATGTAAATTCATTGATTTAATAGAAGCATTTTTAAGGCAAAGATGTATCCCTCAGCTAATTAACTTAATATTTTAACACTGATTGATCAAATCTTTGACAAAAAATGTGTATGTTAGTTACTATAAATAATGAATGAACCTCAGGTAAGTGAGGCTCATGGAGCTTCAGCGGCTGCACCGAGGGTCACTGGTAAACTGCAGCTGCGAGGAAGATGCGAGTGCATATCTTGAGAGGTAAGAAAAAAACACGGAACAGTGAAACTCCAAGGGGCACGTGTGCAAGAGGAAGATACAGACAGGCAGACGTGCACCAGTGAAAGAGGTGGTCAACTTTTGAACCCTGCTGGTACACAAAGCACACAATAATATCAACCGCTTCCCCCAACCCCATAGGTAATGTAATCCCAGTTCTCAGAGCAAATAGACTTTAATCCCACCAGTGTGTATTCCAAATAAGAACCTTTATTCATTGGTATTAGTTCTTTATTTTTTCAGTTGTTTCTAAGTTGTTCAAATATTTGTTACCATCAGTATTGCTCTGGGGTTCTATGGTCTTAAAGATAAAAGGCCAATAGTTTAATTTCACAATGAAAAATATCTTCTAATATGCCAAGAGTATAGAGGTGCCTAATATATGTTTTTAATTATAATGATATTTTCTGCTTTTATTTTCCAGATGTAAATAAATGTTTAATTATGTATTGCAATGTTAATTAAATAATTTTGTATAACAAAAATTAAATAAGTCATTTTAAAGATTTAAAAAATGATTTGTTACACCATTTACTTCATAGGACACAGCTAAATGAAGAGAGAGCAAACTTGGGACCTTGTCCTTTTAACCGGTTTTTTAAATCTAATATTCGCATGTCTATTTATTTTATTATTTTTTTCAACTTTCATACCACTCAAATTTGGCAATTTGTACCAACTTGTAAGATGATAATTTTTAACAAAACTCTGGTTTAAAGAACAACTATGTTTCATGTTCTTATCTTTGCTCAAAACATTACCAATGTGGGGAAAAATCACGAAGAAATTATGATGGTTAAAAATTAGTAAACACAGCTGGGCTGGTGGCGTGTCCTTGCAATCCTAGCATTTGGGAGGCAGAGCCCGGAGGATCACGGTTCATGGAAAGCCTCAGCTATTTAGCAAGGCCCTCCATAACTCAGTGAGACCCTGTTTCAAAAATAAAAAGATTAAAAACTATGGCTGGGGGTGAAGTTCGGAGGTACAATGCCCCTGGGTTCCATCCCCGGTACCACAAAAAGAAAAAAAAAATAAGTAAGCACCCTGAAAAAGAGTAAGAATAGCTAATAATACTAACGTTTATCAAATTCTTCCTTCTGACCTGCATTTGCTGTGTATTTCTCAATTTTCTCACCCTATATTCCTTCCTATTTTACAAGTGAGAAAAAAAGATAATGTGATTACTAATTGCGAGAAATACAGATATGCAGATAAAATCTTTTGTGATTCAAACAAGTAAAAATTGGTTTTCCTTTCCAGTATTCTTAGTTTTCTTCTTAAACTATATAAAAATAAAAAATAAAAAATTATTAAGCCGTGACAAAGTAAATTGAGAAATTTCTTTATAATGGATCACATTTGTTTTATTGTCACACAATGCCAGACTTACATATACTTATAGGATTTAATTGAAAGCACACTGTACATTACAAAGTTAAAAATTGTTACATAGAGGAGATATAAGAAAGATGTGGTCACCCATACCTATAATCACAATATTTGAGAGGCAGAAACAGGAGGTCTTGCAGGTTCAAGACCAGCCTCAGTAGCAGCTTAGTGAGACTCTCAGCAGTCTAGTGAAACCCTGTTTCAAAACAAAACAAGAGCTGAGCGTGGTGCCGCATGCTTGTAATCCCCGCACTTGGGAGGCTGAGACAGGAGGATCTCACAGGTTCGAAGCCAGCCTCAGCAACTTAGTGAGACCCTGTTTCCTAATATAATATAAAATAGGGGTCTGGGAGTATAGCCCAGAGGTAGAAAGCCCCTAGGTTCCACCACCAGTACCACCAAAAAAAAAAAAAGCTGTGGATATAGCTTGGTGGTAGAATGCCTCTGGGTTCAATCTCCAGTGCCACAATAAATGAATACATATTTAATAATAGAGAAGAAGAAATGATGAATGATGCTGGCAGATACCCTACTTTATATAGCTCAGAAATATTAAAATTAAATATTTTTAGTATCCCTGTATTGAAAAATTTGTATCATACTTTAAAATATTGAGAAATCATAATTTAAAATTTTCATAAAACATACTAATGCTTCTGGAACACTAGGTTATATTAGTTATGCAGTATACATACCAGTTGAAGTATTTATATTTCTCAGAAGTATATAGCTACTTTTATACATATATACTCACACTCTTAATATTTCATATTACCTAATATATAGAATTTATCCATAATTTAAAATGTACAAATACTTTGTATAATAATATGTTATCACTACATAGTTTGATGTATATATCGTAAATATATAATAAATGCATATATTACAAAATGTATATTTTATTAGCTTGAGTTGCTCTCTTCCTTTTTCATATATATGTGATAAATATGCATGTGTCATAATTCAAACAATGTATATATAGTGGTTGTAACTAAACAAATTTTATTATGTTTTATTCTTTTTTATTACAATAAATAATTTTCTAGTTCAGCATCTTCACTGGCAATCTTTGTTACATTCAGATATCTAAGAAAGATTTTAAAATAATCTAAAAACCAACAAATGGATTTAGGGTTATCTTTAGTTTGATGGAAAAAGAGGAGAATTTAGTTCGTAATACTGTACATTAAATACTTAAAGAATTACTTTTGGCAACTTTTAGTCTCTATTAGTTTGCAGAATTAAGACGAGTTTGTTCAGCTAGTACCTTGCCATCATAAAATGTTACAGCCTCTTTTGACTTCTACTTAGATTCTTATTTTGTGACCCTTCCTGGTGAATTCAGAGATGAGGCTATGTCATAAACAAAGCTTTTGATTTTGAAATCTAGTAAGCATAATGCATAATTTGCCATTACAAATAAAATTCAATGAAATTTCAAAATATGTTTAGTAAAGATATTTTCTTTTGGAAATTGTCACAAGTGGTAAAAATATGTTTCAAATATAAATTTTTATCTGTATATTCTAATACCTAGTAGGGTAACTCACTTGTACAAGTACATAAAAATATCTCTTAAATAAATAATATACTTTATGTGAATATTAGTTAGAACATTGATACACAGAAAAACTTGTAGATAGAATGTCACTTTTCCTTCTAATGTAATCCTCCTGACATGGTCTGAAAAAGAAAAGGCAAAATTTTAGAAGAGAATCAAGTAAAAAATGCTTCTTAATAAGCTTCACCTTTGAAAACTTCTAAAATAATTAATAGAGCAATTACAAAGAATGTTAAATGCTTCAAGAAGTTCAAATCCTTTGCAGCTAAGCTTAAACCAAATTACTTCCCATGAAAGACATCAAAGAATAATTCCCAAGCCAATCACTATCCAGAAAAGGTAAAAGCATAATTGAGTGATATATTCCATTAACAACCATGCTTTTTACCCTTCTTAAGTATAAAATAATATTCACCATTACTTTATTAGGTATAATACTTTATCAAAAAATACCAAAAGTGAATTCTTCATCTCCAGAATAACTTTTACTATTTGATAATAAAAATCAATACATATTTTGAGTCAATATAATCCTTAGAGTCAAAATTCTACAACCATCAGACATTTGTAACCTGAATTTCTATACATGAACATATCCTTTTGCTAAATGAGACACTCTTATTTTAATTGCAAAAGACATAAAAGCCAGAGTAATTATCTAGGTTTCATGTTAAGCCTTTGACTTAATCCAGACATGACGTACTATTGGTAAAAATCAAAACGGGATTGGTAATTGGAGTACAAAAAATTAATATATTTAAGTAAATTCTGTTTGTGAAGTATTACAAACTCTATTCCCCTCTGTTTATTTTTTACAAATATATTTGTTTATCTTAGGATAAATTATAACATTTTCTATATAAGAGAAACCTATATTACAATTTTGCCCATCTCATATTTTACAGTGGGGAGCCAAATTGCACCCCTAACTTTCAAATTACAAACCCACAAATTGCCATAAGAAAAATTAGATGCTAATTATCGAATAAATTAATGGTTCTTCTTTCTCTAAACAGTAAGCACTGATTTTTTCTCAGGTCTCTTTTTCATGGCTTGTTTGTCATAATGCTGTATGTTCTTTCTTTGAGTGTCTCAGAAAAAATTATTTTACATTCAGGTGATATTTTACAGAGTTTTGAAAAATTAAATAGTTGATACTTCATGAGGTTTTAAAAAGTTGATAACTCTTAATTAGCAATTTTTATGTGGCTTCAAAAATACATCTCAAAAGTAAACATAATGATGATTCACACATTGGAATTATTAAACTGTACACTACTTCTTTCAAGAGAAATAAAATGATAGAAGCATATACTTTGGCAATGGTATATTGCCCTTAACATTTGATGCATGATTTATATTTTCTAATGAAGCAACATTTTCTCTAACAGCATGAAGAAAGACCATTATTTTTCAGAAGAAAAAGTAAATCAAGATGATCCCTTCTGAGTCACATTCCTGCAATCATCAGATATTTATGAATCTAAATGTCTATGCTTGTATTTGTCCCATTTTTTGAAAAGGATGTTATCCAGACTCCATTACTGAATAGGATTTCATATTGCTAAAGACAAAGTCAGGAAATATTACTAAATTTTCATGCTGACTTTAATCCAAGCATTAGACTTATGTTTTTTTCTTTTACTTTCTTAATACACTTAAAAAATCAATACTTTCCCAAATATATCATTACCTTTTAGTAATTGTAAAGGTCATTTTCTGAAATATTTTGTGCTGACGAGTAGTAAAAATCTTAGAGGGGAAAAAAAGTGTTGCATGCAAATTTATGTCTCTGAGAGTGTTAATATTTTCCATAATTTTTGGAAACAGGGTTATAAAAGACCAATTTTAAAGTCAGTGCTTTTAAGGTATGCTCAGAAAGATTTTTAATACCCTTAGTTTAGATTAAGCACTTTTTGAATTATTTTTTATTTTCTTATTTATTTATTTATTTATTTATTTATTTTGGTGGTTCTGGTAATAAATAAATTCATTTATTTGGTGGTTCCAGACCTATTTTTATATTTTTTAAAATTTGGAAACAGGGTCTCTTAAGCCAGCGCAGCTGGCTTCGAACCTGCGTGATCCTCCTGTCTCCTCCTCCCAAGCACGGGGATTACAAGCGTGCGCCACCATGCCCGGCCTTACTTTTTGAATTATAAGATTTTGAATTATAGAACGTTAATACAACTAGAGAAACTGGAAGAATCAGTTAAATGTGGCAATAGCTGGTCCAAATAACTATGAATCAAAATCTGAAAAGTTGAAGGACTCCATATACTAACTGCCGGTTACCTTAATAACTTAGCATTTTTTGTCTGTTGTTTTTCACAATCACTTTATGCCTAGTTCACACTCAGAAGACTAAGACTTATTGACTAGTCAGTTGTCTCTGGATGTACTTGTTTCTACACAAGACTGTTCCAGAACAGTTGCTTCCACATGGATTTGAGCTGACTTGGGAGGCTGAGACAGGAGGATCATGGTTTGAGAACAGCCTCAGCTGCTAAGTGAGGCCCTTTGCAACTCAGTGAGAACCTATTTCAAAATGAAGAATAAGAAATAGGGCTGGGGGTATAGTTCAAAGGTAGAATGCCACTGGGTTCCATCCCCAGTACAGCAAAAAAAAAAAAAAAAAAAAAAAAAAAAAATACACATAGTCTTTTTGTCTTAGATAAGATATGATATTTTTAGAATAAAGTCAAAACATAAGAGTATGATTAGTGGCATGGGGATTTAACCCAAAGGTGCTCTACCTCTGAGATGCACTTTCAGTGCCACCTCCCCCCCTTTTGTAGTACTGGTGATTAAACCCAGGAACATTCTCCCTTTGAACTACACTCCCAGCCCTATTTTTCTTTTTATTTTGAAACAGGGTCTTGCTAAGTTGATAAGAATCTCACTACTTGCTGAGGCTGTCCGCAAACCTGGGATCCTCCTGTCTCAGCCTCCCAAGTACTGGGATTACAGGCATGCTCTCCACACTCACCCTAAATAACATAATGTATAAGTGTTTAGTGGGTGAGATTTTGCTTTCAGCCCTTTTGTTGTGACTCCATCTGAACTGTATTCTGCTCTTTGCTTGGAAGATGTCACGTGTGTCTTCACTTTTGATGTTAGAGAACACTGCTTACTGCTTTCTCTGCTTTGGGACAATAGCAACCTACCACACCACATTCACATCTCACACACGATTGCACATGGCTGACTCCAGCACGCTCAGCCTAAACTGGTTGCATACTTGTGCACAGAGAAAAAAACAACGGGTTTAGTTCTTTAGAAAAAAAATAATGGCTTTAGTTCCTTCTAGATACATCAAAATAGAATGCTATAGTGAACTTCCATGCAAAGGACAAGCAGATGGCCAGTTAGCATTCTGCCATTCTTCATACTATGGCTCCCATCACACTAGCATTAAATTGACTACATATTATAGTCAATTTATCACCCTGCATTCTTCCCTTCAGTGTTCTGTGGGACAAACCCAGTCTAATTCATTCTTTGTGCCTAATGCCTAGCCAGCACAGTGTCAGGCACAAGGCATGTTCTTTTTAAAGATATTTCATGAATTCAGAGCCTTACATTCTCAATAGAAACAAGCTATAAGGTATATTGTTGCTATAATTAGCACTGAGATAGGAGGTAAGCTGTCTCAAAAATGTTTTGTATTTTAATATTTTTGAGACTGCTTACCTAACGCATATCTAAAATAATTGGAGTCCATGAATCAAAAAAAGAAAGCAACATGCTAAGGATGTGGCTAATAGAGATACTTTGAATGAACACCAAAATTAACTCTGAGCTTCTTGATAACCACAGCACAAAGGAGTTCCACATGATCTACAATTCTAATTATTGGAAAGAAAGATTCCAGTTTTTCAATGAAGATGACTTGAAAGGGAAAGAGTCCTAAACTATGAATGTGATTTAGCTCACCAACTTTATGCAGAAGATATTCAAAATTATTATTAACAGTATTTTCATAAATATACCTAATGATTTATCATCTGTCAATAAGAGTCAGTTACATAATTGAAGTATATCCTATTGTCTTTATCTCCATTATATTTCTTCAGTAATAAGAATAAAAGAGAGAAATCTGAGAATATAGATTTAATTTTAAAGTAAGTTTATATAAGTACATAAACTATCTCATGTGACTGTTAACAGTACTAGACAGTTCCACAAGCCACAAGTAGCTTTTGATCTCTCTTATTAACTTGTCTATGGGTTATAACTCTAACTACTCAAGACTGAAAATTGGCACTCAAAAAGGTAGCTGAATGCAACCGCCACTGACCACCTCTGACCTTCACCGTGAGTTGACTAAAAAGTTCATATCAGGCAGCTAATTAAATGAAGCTGTGGGCTGGTAAGTAGTAATGGTTATGATTAGTGTGTAACATACTACATAACAATAATGATGTAATCTTGGTCTCAATAGACTTCAAACTGAAGCTTCAAAAGGCATATTCTAAATGAAAAGAAGAATAAATGACAATAAGAAAAGTTGAAGTGGACAGACAGAGCTCCCTGGCTCCTGTCTCCAGAAAGAGAAATAGTCAACTGGCTTGAACAGTTGGTGTGCTATGTGGCCTCCCTCTATTTGATAGCTTGTTGAGGGAGATGGGCCTGTCAGCAAGCCTTTCATTTGGGTCTAAGGAGTTATTCTTCATTTGCAGCAGGGAGTGAGGAGTCAGATTGGAACTGCTGACTGGAGCCTTTCTCAGCAGCTGGTGAATTGCATGTTTCAATGAGGGGCCTGCTGAGCATGGCATGGTATGTGGAGTGGCTTACCAGCTACTTTTTTTTTTTTTATTTGCTTATATGTTCTCAGAGCCATTACAGTAATGAGATTAGTGATGCACAAGCTGACCATGCTTTCTTTACACACACGTGGTATACAAATGACAAATATGAAGTGAGCAGCCAGAAAATGTCATTTGGTGAGAAAACATGATGCGTGGGTGTTCTGGCTGAGAGCACACTGTGTGCAGGATGGAAGAGCTTTTGTGGACTAGATGAATCCTGCTGGGTGCTCAGCTTAAGGACTCCAGATTAAATAAAAAGCAAACTTGTCCTGTGTGAAATGTGCTCCTGACTCCAGAGACTATCTCACGCTTGTTAGGATATGACATCATGTAAATATCCTCAGAAAGACACGTTGCTGAGCCTCTAAATGAGAAAAATGAAGCCTTTCATAGCAAATGCATCAGCCCAGTGACCAGCTTACTCATGAGCAGAAATTGAACATGTGTCCAGAAATGCAAAGTGAGGTTTCAGAATGTACTGTCAGTCCAGGAGATTGTAAAGGTGTCTGGGGCTCCTGTGATTCAACAGTATCCTGTGGTGTGTAAAAAGGTGGCACTTCTGGTATTCTTTCCCCCAGATTCATATATTTACCGTGTAAATGCTACTTGAAGTTAATGGTGACTGGGAAACTCCTTAATGGAATTCAAGAGCAGATCTGAGAAATGGCATCAGTCTACCGATAGAGCTGCTGGGATGGTCGCAGATTTGCATCGCAGATGCCACATTAACCTTGCAAGTGCATCAACTCAAAAAGCCTGGTGTGTTTACACTGTATCCTGTCAGTAGGTTTGCAAGCTGTCTGCAATAAAACCAAAGTCATGGTATGGGAATATTACAGGCACAGCATATGTCTACTGTGTGTAGCCAGCATGAAAGGTAGATGGGATGTTCTTTCTGTTCGGTAGATGCGAAAGTTAGACTAAGAAATATATTTAAAGTTTGAGTAGATATATTGATGAACAAGAAAATTCAAGATCCTGAATTAGAAGATTTGGTATATAAGTAATAAGCAAAATGTGGAAAGAAACATTATAATTAAGAAAAATACTTTGAGATCAATGGTAATCTCATTAACTCACAATACTAAACTTTGTTTTCAATATACAAGTTTAAATTCATTTTAAATGCTTTTAAATTGAATAACTAGCAGCCAAATTTATACAGTATCTGGAATGTTTTATTTCTTTTAAAGAGAGAAAGAGATACAGAAAGAGAAAGAGAGAGAAAGAAAGAGATAAAGAGAGACAGAAGGGAGGAGGAAGGGAGGAAGAGAGGAAGGGAAAAAAAGGTCATGGCCTGAAAATCATTTTAAAATATTGCTTGAAGATAACTTCCTGGATTTATACTTGGCATTGTAATTATTGATTCCAACCCAATGAACCTAGCAGATTTTGAAAACAAAAACTTTCTCTATTTCTTTAGGTAGGGTGTTAGAGTGAAGTTTACATAGAAAATAATGTGTATACAAAATTTCCCTTCAAAAATAAGGTGGTTTTTGTTTGTATTACTTTAAATTTCACTATGATATATAATTTTACTGTACTAACAAAAATATAAAATAAATATATATTCTAAAACAATAAAATAAGATTTTTAAAAATTATTCATTACACATTTAATCAAAACACAGAAAAAGTAAAAAAAAAATAATTGTTAATCTATATTTTACTCCTAAAATTTTTGAATTTTATAAAAACAATTTAAATCAAATTGTATAGGTATAGTATAAATATTATTCATGCTGATTTTATCTCATTTTATTTTTTTCTAAACATATAAAAGACATCTCTAATTTCTACAATAGGGCCAAGTATGGTAGCACACACCTATAATCCTAGTACTTGAGAGACTGAGACAGGAGGACTGCAGGTTCAAGACCAGTCTCAGCAACTGAACCAGTCTCTCAGCAGCCTAGTGAGAATGTGCTTCAAAATAAAAAATAATGTAGGGTTAAGGGTGTATCTTGGAGGAAAAATACTGGTGGGTTCAAACTCCAGTAGCAAAAGCAACAAGAAAAGTTCTAGAATATGCATATTTATGTGTGCTTTATATATATGCATATGCAATGTTGTTGTTCTTTTCAAAAAGTTGACTATCACAGCCTACTATTTCTAAAAACTGTTAACTTTGGTATAATAGCAGATATTTGTCATTACTGAGCAAACTATAGTCAGTTTGATTATCTTTACTCATTAAAAGTTTTTCAAAGCTTTAAAATGTTTACAATATTATAGATCAATATACTGCCCTAAATGTCTGGCTGGAAAATAGCATGTTATCTGTGATTTTAGCTTTTACTAATCACCTTTTGAACTTATAGGCTACAAATTTAGCTCAAAAGATATTAAAATATATTTATTATTGCATTTGACATATAAAATTTAGCATCCTATTAAACTTCAACTAATGCAAAGTATCTACAAAAAACACTATATATCTAAAAATAATATTTAAGTCAATTATTCTTTTTTATCTAAAAATTTTAGAACCTGCTGTGCATACGTGAATAATATTCACAGTCACTGAGCTGTAATATATCTTGTACAGAGCAATGCAATAAGAATGGTCTGGTATAGATTTTAAATTGCTTATTTCTCAGTATTTTATTACATTCTTAACAGTTTTGATGAAGGAAAAAATACTCCTTGTAAAGGCTCATAAGAGATTTTAAAACAAATGGGTTAAGAATGGGAAATATTTAAAATCCAAAGGAATTTTATAAACAAAGTAGGGTATTATAAACAAAGTAGGGTATTATAAAGCTTGTACTACTTTGAACTAACTTAGCTAAAACAGAAAAAAATCCAATTTTTAAAGGTGTGGCTATATTGAAACTAATAGGGATAAGAAAACAGTAAATACTATGAAATTTAAAAACTTATACATTCAAATGCACTTATCTTCTTCTAGAAACTCTATTTTTCTCAGCAGACTAATCCAAATTTAAAATCCACTGGGAGAGTAATTTTTATATTAAAATTTAAGAAAGAGCAAATCTTTCTTTTTAAAAGATTGTTCCAGAAAAAACACTTTATTTCTGAAAAAAAAGAAGATAGAACTAACCAGTGTAAAGCAATATTTTCAAGTGTATAAATACCAATCATATTAAGAATGATTTTCAAAGTCACATCAGGTCTTTACAAATGCATTGCTGTAATTGGGATTGAAGTCTTTTTCAAAATCTTCCATCATTTTTAAGTTAGAAAGCTTTTTAGAAAGTTAAATGGATAAAAATCAATCTTGATCTCAATTAGCAAAGGCTTTGTATATTCAAAGGTGCTTGTATTATTAATTTAATTTTGTTGGCCTTTTGTATATTAGTGCCAAACTTTCTCCAGAACACGTTAATGTACAACATTAGGAAACATAAAGAAGTCATAAAAAAAAAAAAAAACATTTAAGTTACCACCATACACCTAATCCAAAGAATAAGGAAGCACAATCGCATTCTAGTCCCATCCGCATGGGAAGTTGCTTTTCGGAACCAGTGAGTAGAAGAGACAAGTCTGGCCTATGTCAAATTTGTTTCTTTTTCAAGATTATCCCTGACAAAGGCAGTGATGCCAGTGAAGGATTATCCCCAAACACACCCAGTATCTACCACGACACCACTCCTTCACTGTGACAATCGATTTAAATCAAATTGCATGCGTAAATTCAGTGGTCTGCTATTATTTATAGAAACATGTCATTAGGAGCTAAAGAAGAAAACCTACTAAGAAAGCAAAGTATAATCATAACTCTGCTCTGGGTAGATATTAACTTTAACTTTAAAAACCCATGGTAGTCAAATGTTTTCACTATAAATTTTCAATTTGAAAGAACTGAAAATTGTGTGAGAAATATTTTAATTTAATTTACATTAAAATAAATATGTATATGAATTTTAGCGATCAGTCTGTGTCTACTTGAAATTAAAGAAACTGTATTCAGCAAAAAAACCAGACAAATTAATAATCCCTTAGGTGATTAAAAAATGTTTTTATTATCCAAAATTAGAGAACAGTATTCTTTCTTGCTGTTGACTATAGAAGAAAAATAGAAATATTTGGGCAAGTGCCTGTGTTTTGGGAGTAACCTAAACTTCTATTAAAAATTAGCTCTTACTTATAAATATAATATTGTTAAAGTACACTAAGGACGATGTTTTTCTACATTTTATTACAAAGTCAAAAATCTGTTTAAACTATACAAAACAATTTCGGAAGGGAAACCCTATCCTTTTAATGGCAATTTGCTTTTTAAAGGCTTTTCTTTTTAATTTTTCTTTTATTTTTATCTATTGGATGGAATTTCAGACTTCTTAGTTAAGACCTCTTGCTGATTAAGGTAATTTTAAACTGTCTTGAACTGAAGCTTGTGTTCTTTTTATATTTTCATTTAATTTCACTCACATTTTATATTTATATAGTCTTTTGTGTTTTCTGAGAATACACATTCTACTCAAAAATATCAGTTAATTGGAAGTAGTGTGGATATTTTAAGTTCAATGCGTAACTATAAAAGAGGGGGAAATCATTCTGATTTATTTCTATCAAAATATAAATAGAATTGTTATATATGATTAGTCTAAATTGTTAAAATAAAGTACATTCATATAGTTTGCTGTTCTATGCTTTGATTTTGTTTTTGATAGTTGTTATTAGGCTATAAAGATGCTTTATATTTACTTTTCCCTGTAAATATGTCTAAGGTAATACAAGGAGTCTCTTTACTAAACTTGGCAAAGCTTTCTCTTTTTCTTTTCATTTTCTGAATGCCAGTGTATATTTAATTCGCAAATTCAGAAAAACATTCAATCCATCTATTTAATCAAGATTTCTACAACTGAAAAGGCACATTTTATTTGTAGAATCCTCAACTTTTTTGAGTTTGGCCAAAGATTTGCCAAGTAGTATTTCACAGGCCAACTCTAAACTAGGTAACATTTCTAATTCCCTGACTTATATCTTCATCCCGCCACTGTAGTAAACACAGTGTCTTCTTCTTAAATACTTATGTGGATGTTAACAAAAATGAAATAGGGCATTTCTCCAAAAAGAGAGGAGGGGAGGGGAAGAAAAAGAATCTTCCCTCTCACGCTGCTAGCAAGGCTTTATCTTTATGACACTAACGATAATCCCCTGTGTAATTAACTGTGGAGTGGTTATGCATGCAGCATGCAGCCCATGACAAGCCTCATAGAAAATACATCAGTATTAGCCACAGGTGAATTCGTTTAGAAAGATTAATGACGGCACCTGAATTTTAATGTCTGAAAAGGGATGGAACACTGAATCCTTAATTAAAAAGTTGAATGACTGGCATGGTTTGTTTAACATCACAAATTTCAGCGGGAGGGTTTTGTATTCAAATACAGTATGCAAAAGGAAACTTTCCTTAGAAAGTGGCCAAGTAGGGGTGAAAAAGCAAAAATGTTTTATGTGCTTTACTTTATGTAAATCGATACATGGATCAGTTGCTTTGATATGGATCAAATGTGGCATAATTATGGCTCTTTTCTGTTTACAGTGACTGTGAAGCACAGAATTCTTACAGAATATGAGCCGGCAGTGCCCTAGAACCAAAAGAAAGTTGGAATAGGGGAGCTATAAAACCAACTAGTGAACTTAGTCTTTTCTTAATGGGATGCAGTTTCTTCTTCATTGTTATTTTCAAAGTTTTTTTTCTTTTTAATGAACAGAAAGTAACCTTGAAAAACAACTTGGCAACACCATTCCCAGAAGAATTTTTAACTACGCTTTGCGAACTCTTTTGTTGCGCATGTTAAAGCTTGTCACAGACAGAAGATTTTTCAATGACAATTTTAATCTTCTTTTTTTTTTTTTTTAGGACTTAGAAGGTGGCAAGGAGAAGGATGACTCGGGCATGCTTCTATCTAGAAGGAGAGGAAACGATTCAGGTTAATTGTTTGTCCTCAGGGTGAGAATAGCTAAAAGCAGATGTTTTAAGCAAGCATAATCTAAAATATTACTCCGGCCACTGCGTTTACGACCTTTAAAATAGTTTTTGTTATTTTCCTATTAATCACAGGAACAGGTCATATGTTTAGAAGCTACAATAAAAATTGATTTGGGGGGAAAGGAAAAAAAAGTATACAAGACTAATATAATAGCATTGATATATCCAAAGACAATTGACATATGCAAAATCCACTTACTTTTTCTTCTTTTAGGAAATACGATTCTCAATGTCATGATGTGTTTTATTTTTGTTGATGTTTTGTTTTGTTTTAGAATGAAATAAAAAACAGACCTGGCAGCTTTGTACTAACCACAATTTATGCAATTGTCTGTGTTTTGTGTTTGTTCTCTGCTTCAAAATGGGAATTCCACTGAAATTTTAGTTTAGAAGAAAGCAAAGCACATGTAAAATTCCTTTGCCTTTTTTGTTTTCTGGGTCAGAATGCTGCTCACATCCATGGCGAAGTAGATTTTGATGCTCCTTAGCTTCACACATAGCCTGCTGTACCACTTTTTCTGCCAAGTAAAAGCATGGCTTTTAGTTCTGTCCGCTTTCCAAGGGAACACATTTTTAATGAAATGTCATTTAGGAGTATTTGTTACTTCCTGTAAAAGCTTCTTTCATGGTTTTGTGTGTGTGTGTGTGTGTGTGTGTGTGTGTGAATAAAAATAAAATCAGCCTCTTAAAATGTTGTAGTTGTAACTGTTCCCAGTACTCAGAACACTAGTGAAGAGGAGAAAGGGAAAAAAAAAAAAAACCTCTCAGTTCTCACAGATCCATCAGATGGTTTTAATCATGATTTAGGAAAGCGTGGGTCCATGTACTGCTAGCAACTCTGAGATATATTATTAAGCGAGTTTAACACCGCCTATTGCCATTAGTTATTACCTGTGTCATGGTGTGAGGCAAAGTTATTGGCACATGAACTGTAAATATTTTTCAGAGATCGGATTTAGTTTTAAAATAAACATTGACATCTTAGCATTAAGCCAAAACTGAAATGTAAAGAAATGCTAATGCTTTGGCAGCCCTTGTCTGCTGAACTCAGTTAATCCATTAGAGTCAGTCTGGAGGATAAGGTTCGAGGGGCTTTAAGGATTGCTATTGTTAATACCAGTTAAAATAATTTACAAAGGTGTCCATTAAACCTGTCACCGAAGTGTTGATGGACAAAAATAGGTTGAGTCTGAATCTGCCCAAAGCTATTCACATCAAATGTCAGTTAATAACGGCTGTTACAATTTCAGTAAATAAATGTCTGAACATTCAGCATTGAAGCTTTCTCCCAGTCATGTGCCTACATCTCTTTCTAAACTTATTTAAATTTTCATCTCTAAAAGTGAAGCATGTTCTCAATGGCTTCATAAACATTGCTAGGAAAGATCTTGTAATTTTCTGAAATTCAAGGGGATTGTTTTCACTCATTGATTAAATCAGAAAGAATAAGAACATTTCAAATGTAAAGGATTAAAACAAAAATGTCTCTTACATATTGTAGTGCCATTAATTTAAAAGAATCTGTGACTATTGAGGTGGAAATTGTTTAATGAACATTGATGTTATTTACTGAAAGACTATTTAAAACATAACATGAAATAAGACTAAAACATATTTTAAGTAGGCCCTTGTGACTATAGATTTAGAGAGGTACAGAAATACTCCTAAATGCATCAGGTTCTGAGAATTATGGAAAGTTAAGGATATCTTTCATGAGACATAATGAATACATTCTCACTGTCTTATACTGTCCATAAACTAGCCACATGTTGTGCCTCAATAGAGAGAAGCTGAACCACTTTCTTGAGTGCACGGGTATGTTAACCTGTGCACTATTTTTCTCTCTTCTCTTTCAAATACAATACTAATTTTTGACAAATTCATGCAATACCAATTTATATCCTAGTAAATACACTTCATGGGAGGCATAGTTTAGAGCTCCTGTAATGTTCATAGTCAGTAGGTCTACCTATATATTTGATGAATTTAAAGTAACCTTTATTTATGTATATGCAAGCCATATCATTATCTTTTTAAATAAAACAATGTAAAGATAGCAAGTTGTCATTAAAGTTAAAAAATGAGAATAGCAACTAGGAAGCTAATACTAATATTGATTACTTATTATATGCCTATCACTGTTATTTGAGTTTAAAAATCTGTTATTTCATTTAGACCTGAAAATTAACTTGTGATAGGTCTTATATTATAGTCCCACATGCAGATAAAGAACACAGCAATTGAATGGTCATATTGTTTTTAAAGTGTTGTACTAGGACTGTAGGCTTAGTTCAGTGATAGAGGACATGCTTAGCATGTGTGAGGCCCTGGCTTCAATCCCCAGCAAGAAAAAATAAAATAAAGTGCTATGCTAAATACACTATCAAAGCTGTTTTATTTAAATTTTTCTTTTCTCTGCCCACTTTAAATCACTATCAAAGGTTAAATTAAACTATTAAGTCTTGACACTAGAGTTCTGGGATGGTTGTCTAGGGGTCTCCTTGGAGGTTTGCTGTGCAATTTAAAGACAAAGACAAGTCTGTGGCAGCAAATTTATAAATGAGCAATTATACTATGAATTAAACTGTACCCTCATTCTGTCCCTGGTTGTGATCAAACTGGATGGGAAGTGTACACTGATCTCTTCAGAACTGTCCCTGTAAGATAATATTCATTAAAAAAATTGGATGGAAAATTAATCAGCATGCACATATTGGACTTAAAAATGCATATAAGGTTTCTCTGCTTGCTTGGTTTGGTCTGAGGATGCTTTAAGCAGACTGGACAGAAAGTTCACTTGCTATCATGCTTTGCTTCTGATTTACTCCAAGGCTCTTTTGTACTCCAGGTCTGAAGGCCTCGGAGAACTAGGAAGAAGTATAAAGGACAATTTTCTTCTTGTGAAAGAATTCCTTTGCACTACATAGTTTTGCATATCTGTAAAATAAAAGTCATTTAAATATTCAGGTAAAAGAAGCATTTTCTTATTTTTATTTTTCAGAAGCTGAAAATACTATATCATAAAACTTAATATCTCATGATTAGGTATGAATTTATAATACTCTCAAGTTTTCTGTGCATTTTAAAATTTTCATAACAGGTAGGGGAGTTTTAAATACAATTAACTATGGTCTAGAAATTGCACTCCAAACTACTAACAGTAATTATTGCTATAAAGGGTAGGGATTAATAAGGACAGTCTTACTCTGAATTATTTATATTTTATACAAAAGTTTTTGTTATCGAATAGAAAATGTATTTCCATTTGCTTTGTAAAAGAAGAGTTGTAGAGCCAGGTGTGGTGGCGCATGCTTGTAATCCCCGCGCTTGGGAGGCAGAGACAGGAGGATCCCACAGGTTTGAAGCCAGCTGTTCTGGTTTAAGAGACCCTGTTTCCAAAAAAAAAGTATAAAATAGGACTGGGAGTGTAGGCCGGAGGTAGAAGGGCTTCCAGGAATCCCTGTACCATAAAGAGGAAGAAGAGGAGGAAGAGGAAGAGGAAGAGGAAGGGGAAGAAGAAGAAGAAGAAGAAGAAGAAGAAGAAGAAGAAGAAGAAGAAGAAGAAGAAGAAGAAGAAGAAGAAGAAGAAGAAGAACAAGAAGAAGAAGAACAAGAAGAAGAAGAACAAGAAGAAGAACAAGAAGAAGAAGAAGAAGAAGAAGAAGAAGAAGAAGAAGAAGAAGAAGAAGAAGAAGAAGAAGAAGAAGAAGAAGAACAAGAACAAGAAGAACAAGAAGAAGAACAAGAAGAAGAAGAAGAAGAAGAAGAAGAAGAAGAAGAAGAAGAAGAAGAAGAAGAAGAAGAAGAAGAAGAAGAAGGAGAACAAGAAGAACAAGAAGAAGAAGAAGAAGAAGAAGAAGAAGAAGAAGAAGAAGAAGAGGAAGAGGAATTGTAGAAATGTTCATCAGTAAAACAAAAGTGGATACTAGACTACTTAAGAATTCTAAAATCCTTTCTGTGAAGAAAGAAAGAGAAAATGATGTCACTCTTATTTTAGAGGTACTTTCTCCCTCTTGAGTTGTGATTAAATTCCACTAAGATCCAATTAATAGAAAACTCAAAGAACAATCACAGATAGGGTATATTTATATGCTATTATATGTGGTACATTGTTGGAAACATATACACACATATATATGTAACTGTATATGTTTGTGTGTGCATATATTGCAGATGATCTAATTGGAAAGACAAAAGTAGGCTAATAAAAAGAGAAAATTTAAAAGCAAACTCATTAAAGAGAAATTCAGAGAAGGGGATTTGAATAAAGAAAAGAATCAGGCAAAATTAACATAGTTGAAGAAAACTACAAGGGAATCTAGAAATTTAAAAATCCTCAAAAACACTTAAACACTTGGGTTAATCATAGCCAATGTTAAGATATATTGATTTCTAGTTTTTTTCCTATGGTATATATATGCATATGTATACATATGTATATACTCTCACACACACATGTAAGTTTCTCTCTTTCCATACATATAATGATCATACTACATAAGTGACCTTGAATATCGATTTTATAAGTATAACATAATTTGCACATGTCATTAATTTTTCTTCAGGCTCTGGTTTTTAATTGCTGCCTGGAATTTCACCATGTGAACATATTTTATTTTTTCAGCCCTTATTTCATGGGAAATCATGTTTGGTGAGCACTTAGCTAGTACTCTAAATAATGTCAACTAGTTTTATTTTGATATATTTATAGAGTCAACTACATCCCTTCTTTCCTGAATTGTTGGTTCTTCTTTTGCTTTTATCTATGAAGTCTAGGATGACAGATGATTTTTATATCATATGTGAGATCTAGCAACAGGTGCTCTGATTTAAGGCAAAGTCACATCTGAAAATCAATTTCTAGAAAAGATAAAACTGTGAATAAATTCTTCATTTTATACAACCACTTTCTCACAATGTCTCAGAATATAGATGTGCTTAGCGTATACTTCTACTCTTAACATTTCAATTTATATGCCATAGTGCACACGTTTGTGTTGAAATGTATGTCAAATTCAGTCTACTATAAATTTAGAATATTTTCTAAAGGTAAAATTAATTAACACAAAACCTGTAAACTTTACTTTTGAATATTTTGAAATCATTTTCATAAATAAGTTGTGGTGTAATTACACATCAACAGGATACTGCAATCTATTTTAATAGGATATATATGTCAGACTATTTGTACCCCCAACAAATCAGAAATTCAAATGTTAAGGTTACATTGGGGGGGGGCATTCTTTTAAATGTGAAGACTGAGTATTTCCCGGATGAAAATGTTGTCTTCCCAGCGCTCTTTCTCTGGTGGTTGTATGCATTCTGTTTCCTTTAAAGATTTAATATTTTTCCAAATGTAGGCCTACAAAAAAGCTGCAGCGCAGCACTTCCTGCGGAACCATCCGTCATTTACCTACACGGACTGTGTTTACTGTCCTCTGTGTATTGCTAAACTTCACTTTTAATAGGGGAAAATAGACCTTAAACGGGAAGCGGTATTTTACTGCTGAGCAAGAAACTATTTGTATTCGTCTTTCAAAGCCTGCCTCAGGAGCATGTAGCCTGCTTCTTGACCAAAAGAGATGGTATGAATATTCATGTGTTTTATGAATCACAGAGTGGAGGCCGTATGGTTTTCCCATCTATCAATTACTGGTTTAGGATTAGCCAGCCGAGGAGTTGAACTGATTAACAATGCTCTTTTTGTTTGCTCCGTGTTGAGGTGAAGCAACCGGTGACAACTGTATTATTTCTTGCCTCTTCAGCTGTCCACACTTGTGCAGTAAGCTTAACATCCTGTCAGGTCTTATCATGTACCCTCTTTATTACCGCAGTGTGAGAATTTGTATAGTTGTAAATCAGAATGACTTTTTTAAAAGTTTAATTTCTCGTAGCAGGAAAGGCCCAGTGGTTACTGGGCCTAACAAGCATGGCTAATCATGCCCATCATCAGTGGGCTCAGGTATGCTTGGCATCTGATTGGAAAATTAAAGTTTTAAAAGTTAATGCCACAAGCAGTTGAGAAGAGGGCAGCTGCAGAGAGAACCTGTGGAGAAGCTGGAAGAAATTGTGTAAATGCGCCTCCATTATTGATTCTGCAAACGTATTTATTTTGGTTTTGTTTTACATTTGTTATTGTTTTGCCTTCTCTTCCTCTCCCTCAACCTCCATGCTTGATTCTTGTTTAAAACGTCACTAGGAAATTTCATCTGGGTCTACTGTCACTTAAATCATAACAAAGGAATTCTTTTGCATATCGAGAACTCTGCTTTTGCGAAAATTCTAAAGTCTAAACTCTCTTTTAAAAACGGGGAAAATGTCATTAGCAAGAAATGATATCTCTATTCCTTCTCTCCACTTTTCTTCCCCACTCTTTCCTTCTACTTCTACTCTTCCTGTCCCTCATGTTTACTTTCATTAGTATTCAAAGGTTCATTTTAACAGGATGGTGTGAGAACAGGCAAAGCCTGAAGGGGCTTTCTTAAGTATATTTTTACCTTAAATGCTGAAGTAGTGATTTCTTTTTCAAGAGAACAATGGACCTGCTCATCCGCTATTTAGCAGCTTAGATTTAGATCCAAACTTTTCTTTTCGCACTGCTAATGTATTGATCCTCTCTTTATCCCTCTGTTTTGTTTTTTTTTGTTTTGTTTTGTTTTGTTTTTTTTTTGTGTGTGTGGTTTAGTTTGCTGTCTTTCATTGAGGCATCTATTCCAGTGTTCATGCTTATAAACATCCCCATCCTTTGTTCTCTACTTCAGTGACGGGCAGTCAGTTTCAATTCCATAGAACAGGACTTTGTTATACTTTGTATTATCCCTATATTCCTCTTTTATTGTGAATGTGAAGGTTTCAAGCCACCCCTCCAATCTATTGAATATCCCAGTGCACTCTGAATTAACTGTTATTTAGTTCTTTCCTCACGGTACCCAATTTTAACTACTAACTTATTTGGAAAGGAGCCAGAAAGAAGAGGAAGAGAAACTGCCTTGCACTCAAGTTGTACAAAACTAATACCTCTGTCCTACTGTGGAAGAATCTAATTTTCTCTGTCAATCTGGCGCTACATGAGAGATAAACTAGCACCTATTAACACTTAGGAATCCTCAAAATGCTGTTGCTGACTGTCTCTGAGTAAATTAATTATTCATCCTAAAAAACAAGA